>NC_133666.1:192240044-192542222 GCF_037893015.1 Macrotis lagotis
GAGACTAAGCTGGATCTTGACATAAGGAGATATGCAGACAGAATGCACCATATCAAGATGACATATATATGAGATTAGGCTTAAAAGATAGGTTGTAGGCAGATTGCTGAAAATCCTAAATGTCAGGTTAAAGATATAAAGTATACCCTCTCAAAAAATGCAGATGGAAATGTTCAACAAGAATTAATCACATAATGATCATTGTTGGAAGGGTTGTGGGAAATCTGGGACACTATTACATTGTTGGTGGAGCTGTGAACTCATCCAATCTTTCTGGAGAGAAATATGGGACTATGCCCAAAGGGCAACAAAAATGTGCAAACCCTTTATCCAACAATACCACTACTGGGTCTATACCCTGAAGAGATGATGAAAAAGGGTAAAAACATCACTTGTACAAAAATATTCATAGCAGCCCTGTTTGTGGTAGCAAAAAATTGGAAATCAAATAAATGTCCTTCAGTTGGGGAATGGCTTAGCAAACTGGCATATGTATGCCATGAAACACTATTGTTCTATTAGAAACCAGGAGATGGGAATTCAGGGAAGCCTGGAGGGATTTGCATGGACTGTTGCTGAGTGAGATGAGCAGAACCAGAAAAACACTGTACACCGTAACAGCAACATGGGGGTGATGATCAACCCTGATGGACTTGCTCATTCCTTCAGTGCAACAATCAGGGACAATTTGGGGCTGTCTGCAATGGAGAGTGCCATCTGTATCCAGAGAAACAGCTGTGGAGTTTGAACAAAGACCAAGGACTATTACCTTTAATTTAGGGGGAAAATACTGATATCTTATTGTCTGATCTTGCTATCTCTTATACTTTATGTTTTTTCCTTAAGGATATCATTTCTCTCTCATCACATTCAATTTGGATCAATGTATACTATGGAAACAATGTAAAGACTGACAAATTGCCTTCTGTGGGGGTGAGGGAAGGGAAGTAAGATTAGGGAAAAATTATAAAACTCAAAATAAATAAAATCTTTAAAAAAAAAGAATTAATCACAGAGAAATCTTTTAGTATACTGCCTTTGTGCCTTCAAGATAGAGATGTAAACCTCAAGGTATTCCTGTGGTATCTAACATTGCCTAGTGGAGGTTCATATATGCAGTGCTATATCGCAGATTTATATTTGATTTTTTGTCATTGGGACCAGAAGTATTTTATTTAATCAGACAAATTTCATTTTGGTGCTTGAGACAGACATCTTTCTTTGTCAAGAAGAAGAATAAGAAAACTACCAACATCATATCCTTTGTATGAAATATTTCAGCTACTAAAAGAAGTTGTGAGTGAAAAAGTTGGCCAATGCTTTCAGTTTTAGAATTGTATTAAAAAGAGAAATCAGTCTTAACATTCATAGTAGAAAAACAAAATGGATGAAAAATACAAATAGCCCTGGGAGGGGCAGACAATGGAAAGAGTACATCAATATATATAGCTTAGACAAATACTACAAGTGTACAATAAGCTAGGCCTCAAAATGAAGAAGATAAAGAAGAAATTGGGTTAGATTGTGTTTGGGAAATGTAAATTCGGATATTTCCTACTACAAATTACAATATTACACTAATGATGTTACATGGCCACAAATTATGGAATATTATAATCTAAATTTGGAATTCTAACCAAAATATAAAATTAGAAATAGTCCAAAATCAATAGAAAGATGGATGATGAGCCAAAGTAGGTGGCAATGTTACCAGTGTTTTATAAGTAAAAAGTGAAATAAAAATATTATGGATACATATCTGGAAAACATAGTGGGAAATTTAATAATCAAGGACAACTAGGTGGTACAACATCAACCTCAAGATATTAAAAGTATTTTTAAAAAGAGGCAGCTTGCTAGTATGTAAAGGTAGAACCTTTAGAGAGCATTTAAGAATAAGAAATAGGATCCTGGATGGAGAAAATGCAATGGTTCTTATATGTATGAATATATTCAAGAATGTATATGCATTGTATTATTGGGAATGGAGTAGTTTCCTACTGTATTTCTACAGGCAGAAAGATGTTTGGATTGGTTGATGTCTGATGGAGAGTAAATAAATCATACTCTTGGGTAAATTCTATAAGTTTTATACATATGATGTGCAATGAAAGGACACTAGTCTCTGTAAACTTAGTATTCGACACACATAAGATACTTGATTAATGTTGGCTATTTGGTTGCAGCCAGAGCAGAACTGAGATGGTGGTGGACAATCAAAACATTGGACAGTGTTATTCGATGAAATGAAATTGAAAGGTAAGAGTCCATTCCAAGCACAACAAAAGTCAAAGGGCAGACTAATCTGAGTTAGAGAAAAATCTAAATCTAAATCAATTTAAATTTGAGAAAAGGTTTTGGGGTGTTGTTTTTACATCTAAATAATTATAGTAATTATTTGCTAATTTCTTTGAATACAAGCAACTGAGCTTGGATGTTTCTTTTCTGTCATGATTCTTCATTTGAATGACAAGAAGAATTAAAAGAGATAGGCATATGATGCAGAACCCAGCATTGCTAAATAGAAATCATATAGAAATATATGAATGGATAATAATAATAATAATTTGTACAGCAAACAGAATAATAACTAAATGAAAAGAAATTAAAACAAAAGTATCTGAAAACTCTTCCCTTCTATAAATAGTTTAAAAGATTATTTCCCCAAAGAAATTATGCTATATGAGGAAAAGAGCTAAATTCTCTATAGCAGATTGTTCTGTTCTACACAGACTTTAGGAGGGCAGGGATGAGAAGAAAGGAAGACAGCCAAAGATTGCCAAGAGGAACAAGACACAGAGGAAAGAAGAGGAGAAATAGTAAGTTTTTAAAAAATATTTTGCAACTTTTTGTCAGATCTTTAATAGTAAAATTTTTGCACAATCAAAACACTCTTCCCTCTTAATTTTTTAACAATTCCCTTTACCAGATAGTCAATTTGTGGTCAATTTATTACAAATTCTAAAACTAGTGGATTCTGAATTAACAAATGAAGAATGCTTTATTTGTATGTTTATGGAACTCAACACATATTTATTAGTACCTCAAGACCTGAGGCATTCAAAGATGAAAATGACACAGTCCACAGCTTTCAATTAATTTATATTCTATTGGGCGAAAATTCACAGGTCAAGACTAGTCAGGTAGCTAGAAAGGCAGATTATTAAAAACTTTTCATTCAAAGGGCCAGACTAAAAAATTTCTATTTTATCCAAAAAAGGATAGAAATCCATTAAAATTTTTTTGGAACAAGAGAATATCTAAGGGTCACTATTTAGAACTAGAAGAGTACTAAAGTGACTTCCCCAATTCACAAAGAAGCAGAGCTCAAATTTAAATACAAGTCTTCTGGCACCAAATTCAGTGCTCTTTTCTTTTCCCTCATGACATGTTATCATCAAATCTAGGTTTTAGGAAGGCTATTCTGGTAGATGTCTGAAGAATGTGCGTGGACATGAAGACAGTAAACTGAAGGGCAAGAACTATAGAAAATTTTCTCAGAGTCCAAATGAAAGACATTTAGAGAGACTGAAATAGAGGCTGGTGATTGTGAGTGGAGAAAAAGCAGCAAGATAGGACAGATCTTATATTTAAAAATAAAAAGCAACAATGATGAACCAATTTCTTTAGATTTTGTGAGACACTAGTTCAAGAAGAGGTGACTTGGTCACCTCAAATCACATTACAGCAATTTGCTTTGCAAGTGACCATTCAATATTTTTGTGCTGTGGTTATTCTACATTTCTGTCTTAAGCTCATGAAGGCAGGGACTCTTTGTCATTTGATTTTGAATCGTCCTGGACCCTGCTGAAGTACAGATAGTAGTAACTTGTTGAAGTTTGTTGAATAAATGACCAAAAAGATTTTTAAAAATCAAAGAAATTAGAATTACAATTTGGGAAATCAGTGAAAAAATAAGAACTCACTTTTTTCTAGGTCACAAGTGCTCTCCATAGCACATTTCATTTAACAGTTATACCCATTACCCTACCCATGGGATAAAAGAATGACAAATTCATATAGATTCTTTAGGATATACCATGATGCTTGTGGTTTCCTTTAAGTCCCAACTAAAATGCCACCTTCTGCCACCTAGACCATAAGCTACTTGAGAGCAGAGATTGTCTTTTGCCTCTTTTTGTATTTCCAGTACATAATGTATGGCATAATAGATGCTTACTAAATGTTTATTGATTGATTGTTTATCACAGGATATTAGGGATCTTTCTAAAAGCTGCAGAAACTGAAGGTGACCAAAAAAGTGATTCTGGATAAATGAGTACAGACAAGTATTCTGAAGTGCAAAGCCCATCACTTACCTGGTTGCTGTTGGTTTTTAATAAAGGTGGTGGGGGTTCATGCCGTAGAGGAGAAGAGGCAGAACTACTTTCACTGTCACTGCCATCACTTAAGCTAACTCTGAAAAGACAAAAGAAAGAAAAGATGGAGACCTACACACAGAAGCAGCATTAGCAATACAGGCAAGTGATAAAAAATGAAATACAGTTTTGAAAATTAAATTAACAACAACAAGAACAAAGTAGAATGATTTATCTCATATTTTTAATGACATGACTTACCCAATAAACTTTTCATTTTAGATTATACAAGAGGAGATCCATTTCTACTTCAGCCCCCTTTTGTTCTCCCTCCCTTCCCTTCCTCTTCAAAAGATAATAATGTGTACCTACAATGGCCCAAAGACTGGCAACAAATGAGAAATAGCAGAATCAGCAAGGGGGAACTGGGCAACCAGAATTAAGGAGAATCAACTGCAAGTCATTTTAGTTGTTTTTTTTAATTTAAGGCAATGGGGTTAAGTGACTTGCCCAAGGTCACACATCTAGGCAATTATTAAGTGTTTAAGGTCAAATTTGAACTCAGGTCCTCCTGACTCCAGGGCTGGTGCTCTATTCACTGTGCCACCTACGTGCCCCTGCAAGTCATTTTAGGAAAAATCACTCAATCTTCTATCACAGATTGTTTCTTTCATAGTATATAAGTAGCAGTGCTTTATATAACTACACTTTCCCAAATCTGGAGTATTCACATATCATCCACAGGGAAATGTATAAATTCTCTACACAGATTATAGTATCAAGTCATGGTAGAAAAATTAAAAATTACCTCCGGGAATACCAGAAAGTCTTCTAATAGTTGAAAATAATTAAAATATCATTTGGCTTTCTTTAAAAAATTAAATCAACTTCACAGGATCTTGGAATTTAAGCATGGAAACTGTCTTCAAAATCATAAGAGCCTAAACCCCTCATTTTACAAATGAGGAACTTGGAGACCAGTCAGTGAAAAAGTGGGGAAATAACTGATTCAAGGTTAAGAAAATATTAAGTAGCATCGCTAGGATTTTTAACCCAGATGTTTTTATAGGTTCTTAAACATAACATTTGCTATTTCTTTCTCTTTCCTCCTCAAATTAGCAGATTATGGCTGGAAATGTGGGCAGGAGGAGGGAGAGGCTGCACATTCAAACAGCATACTGATTGATTACTTAGCCTTCAACTTATTTTCCCCCCCATTTAGAAGATCTCATAGAACAAGTGTGTGTGAATGAGAATATGTGTGACTAACTAAGAAGCACAAGTTGACGAGATTTACTGTGCATATATTTTACTTTCAGCTCTCTTAAAATAACACCAAGGTATTGACAGTTTAGGAGGTCATGTCAACCTTTTCCTTTTATAAGCTGCAAGCATTATGTTCAATATAGTATTTTCAGGCATTATGTGGTCACCAGAAACAGGAAACATTAATAAATACTAGAAATGTAATTTATGAGGAAGTTAGCAAGTTGGAATATTGATTTTGGAATCAGGAAAACCAGAATTATACCTCAGACACTTAATAGCTGTGTGACCCTAATCTAAGCCTCAGTTTCCTCATCTGTAAAAAGAGGATACTAATAGTACCTAAATAAGGTAACACAGATAAAGAACTTTACTAACCTAAGGGTACACATAAATGTTATATATTATTACATGTAAATGTAATATAAAAATGTGCATATCAAATGTAAACTGATCCACATTACTATCAGTTAAAACAGTAGGAGGAAGACAAGTTGCACATTTATAATAAATAAAATTCCTCACAGAAATTTCAAGTTAGCTCTTAAACTATATAATATGGATTACCATATTGCAAGTAAGAATTATATCTTATAATATCAAATTTGCTTAGGAATTTAAGTGTTAATACACAAAGAAAGAAAGTTCTAGGATCATATACATCTGTATGTACAAAGACTAGATCTGCTAAACTGTGGTTGAAGTTGATTACTGTATTTCCAACATCAAATGTGAAAAATATCTTGCTCAAGGCATAGAAAATATCCTGAGCGGGGTGACTAGGTGGCATAGTGGATAAAGTCCCGGCCTTGGAGTCAGGAGTACCTGGGTTCAAATCTGGTCTCAGACACTTAATAATTACCTAGCTGTGTGGCCTTGGGCAGGCCACTTAACCCCATTTGCCTTGCAAAAACCTAAAAAAAAATACCCTGAGGAATAAAAGACAATAATTCTATAAGGGGGGGAGGCATTTTTCAGCTAAGGTTGATTTAGGGCAATTGTGTCAATCACTGAGACATCACTTGTGAGTTTTCCCATTTAATGAAGATTTAGGTAAATGCTTTCCTATAGATATAACATGTTCATAGCATGGAACATTCATGTGCCAATTTAATGGGAACATTAAGCATTACTGCTTCTGTTTTCTTTGAAATAAGGTTTGCATTTAAACTATTTTGATGCTGGTAGGTCTTCTTAAAAGCTATCATTTAGCCCCTCATTGTTAAAAAAAAAAAAAACTCACCTGCGACTCCGGCTGCCTCCTCGAGTATTTATAGGTCTCTCCATTTCAGAGTCATTGTCATTCTCATCTGCCTCCTCTGATTCATCTTCATTGTCATCAGAATGCAGATCTTTCATTATAGACCTTAATGGACCTACATAATTACAATAAACCATAGGGGCAAAAGAGAGACAACATAGGATTCACTTTGTATTACTAGGCAGAAGTGGTCATAGGCAATCTAAATAGAAGCTCACTATGAATAGAACAAAACTACTATTTAAAAGCATCACCAAGTTTGAGTAATATTGGTTATACTTCTGGAAAGAGACTATGCCAATTAACTACTGTTTGCACCATATATATTCCGCTAAGTGTATGTTTATTTGAGAAGTCTACATTAAAGGAATTTAGTACTATCTTTTTTTTTTTCCTTCCTGAACCCAATTTACACCTAAAAAGATCTGTAGAGACCTATTAGTAAGCTGCAGTTATTTTGTTTAGGTTAATCCACCCATTCAAAGCAGAATCTAATAAATCACTCTGGTTGTAACTTGTTCTAGGCAATGAAGCCTTTGTGTGGCCGTTTTTGATCTCTATAGGTTCATCTTTTTAACTATTTCCCTTTATTTCAAGGCCAATTTCAGGTCAAGCATGAACTTTAGTAAACTTCAGATTTTTAAGGTATTTCAAATTCCATGCTGCAAATGATGACCTCAGTCTTCAAATTCATCTGAGCTAGTGAAATAACCTTTTCTGTAACAATTTCATAAAAATGGTTTTCCACTTTTCAAGTAATCTGATAAAGGGTCAGAGTGCATTTGCCAAAATGAGAACATGCCATTAGTGAGAAAATTCAAGTTAGAATCCAAATTATATGACAAGCAAAGAAAAGTAAACTGATTCTAGAACAGATCATATCTGCAAAGACAAAGAGAAAATCAGTGGGGTACTAGTATATCTTCCACTCTGAGTCAATAAATATGGGACTAAGTTAAAAGTTGGATGAATACAAATGTGGAGAAGGCATGTTGATTCTAGATTAAATAAATCCTAAGGCCTAATTTAAATTGAGGGTTTTATTAGTTCAATTCCAAAAGTTTGATCACTTAGCAATCCAAGATAAAAAAAATCACTTTGCTTTTGTACTGGGTTCATTGGAATAAATGCTTTGAATAAGCAAATTATTAACTCTCTATTTTACTCTTCTCCCACCTTTCCCCTACCCCATCCCCAGAAGGATTATCAACAATTTATTCTCTTTCAGAATACACAAATTCATCAGTAATGTTAACTGTTATTGAAAGATGTACATAAAATATTTTAAAGCAAACCATCCTTTAGAGACCACAGATGTTGTCTACTTGTTTATTTAATGCTCTACATTAAAATTTGAATCCATTCACAATAAAATCTGATACATAATTATAAAGGAAAATAATCAATTAGAATTAAATGCATATTCCTTAAGGAATAAATTAGTAGATATCTACAGGTATCTGGCCAGCGTCTGTAAGAGATAAGTTAAAATATATTTCTCTAAGAACCAAATTTTATGGTCCTGTCACAGATTTAGTCTTTTGTATAATATTTTATTTGAGGTCAGTCTCATTGGAATTTTCCTATTCCTTTTTTTTTTGCTCAATTTTAATTGTTTTTTGAATTTTACAATTTCCCCTCTAATCTCACTTCCCTCCCACCCCACCCCCCACAGGAGGCAGTCTGATACTCTTTACATTGTTTCCATGCTGTACATTGATCAAAATTTTCCTATTCCTTTCGTTTTTTTAAGATTTTTCAAGGCAATGGGGTTAAGTGGCTTGCCCAAGGCCACACAGCTAGGTAATTATTAAGTGTCTGAGGTCGGATTTGAACTCAGGTACCCCTGACTCCAAGGCCAGTGCTCTATCCACTGTGCCACCTAGCCGCCCCTCTTCCTATTCCTTTTTAAATGAGAGTTGTAGCTTTTGGATCCAAAAAAATTCATCTATATAATAGTTATACCTTATATATTAGAATTATCTTCTATAAACCAGGAAGGAATAATAGAAAATGTAATAGAAGTCAAGTTAATATTCTTTTTTTTTTTAGGTTTTTCCAAGGCAAATGGGGTTAAGTGGCTTGCCCAAGGCCACACAGCTAGGTAATTATTAAGTGTCTGAGACCAGATTTGAACCCAGTTACTCCTGACTCCAAGGCCGGTGCTTTATCCACTATGCCACCTAGCCACCCCTAACATTCATTCTTATGAAATGAAAGTAAAAGAAATATCAGATGGTTTGGGTACCTTGTTGTCTGGTCTGAGATGGAGTAAAGCTGGAGCTCGAACTTGAACTTGAACTGGCTGGACTAGGTTGTTCAGACTTAAAAAAACAGAAAGAAAAAAACAGAAGAAATCAGTCAACAAAAAGGGAAATTCAGGGAGCACAGGCACCTAAAATAACATGATTCCTTATCTTCTTTGTCTACCAGGCTTAGCAATTGACTAAGTTACTGTGCTTTCTCTATGCTCCAGGTTTTTTGGTAGGTCTTAATTTTAATGAAAAATGGAAAAATGAGGAATTGGGCTTATGTATGAACAGACTTGTTTGTCCATTTCAACAGCAGAAAAACATGGTGTCAATTTTGCTTGTCATGTTCATCCTTGTTAAGATCTCCTTCTGAAGATCACATTTATTATCCTATCAATTTGCAATGAGTAATTCCAATCAATGAGTTAAAGCATGGTGATAATGAGGATAAAGTTTGGGGTTGGACTACAATGTGAGCCATTTGGTTTCACTCTGTTCCAAGTCCCAAGACAGTGCCTGTAATCTTGACTCACAAATGTATAACTGGTTACAATGAAGCCAAGATGGACAGCATGGATGGGGTCACCACAAATCCTTTGCTTCCCTTAGAGAAGCAACTCAAGGCTTGTGCTCTACAGATAATGAGTGAGTAGTAAACAAATCAATAAATATTTATCAAGTGCCTATCTAGTACTATTTGGCACTATTTTTAAGTGTTGGGGGAATATAAAAAGACAAAAGACATTCTCTGCCCTCATAGTGTCTACATTCTAATTGAGGAGACAACATGCAAAGAAATATATAAAGCAAACTATGTACAGGACAAATGGGAAATAATTAACTAAGGGAAGACAGTAAAGGGGAGTTGAAAAAGACTTTCTATAGAACATATAGAGTTTTAGTTGGGATTTAATAAACCCAATCCTTTCTCTCCAAATACTATCCACTTTCAAGGCACAAGTCATGGAAGGGAGTCTGCAGCTGTGACTTCATTAATATACAGAGGGAAATCCTGATGAGGAAATTCCTCATGATAATGTAGATCTACATCACTGGGCTTGGAAGGGCAATGGACAATCACAGATCACAATGCTGACTAGCATTGAAAATTTGACCTGCTTTATTTCTAACTTGGGCTGGTTGGTTCCTCCTTTAAAAGCCTGGTGGTCCTGTTTCTCCCCAGGGGTTCTCAAATATGTTTGTTGAAATTGCTGTGGCCATTTTATCAGTTTTAATCATACTGTAACTTAGAACTCCAGAGCTAAAGCCATCCATCAGCTTTAACCAACTCAGTGATGGGGATTGCAGACATGCTGTATAAAACTGTGGTATATCTATTTTAACATCAATAAAATTAAGAAAATTTTGTGGGGCATGGAGAATATATGTAAGAAAAAGGAAGTTCCATTTCTGAAACCTGAGCTGATCATCCCAGCTAACATTTCTTTCTCCTTTGAACTTGTATTAATATTTGTCATATAAAACACCAATTTGAACTTTACATGTCCTACATTGTATGATTATTTTCTTTATAATTAGAACATAAACAATTTTAACATGTTGGATCATGTCTAGTTTGTCTTTGTAGCTTCCCCCTTTTCTCCACTCCATTCCATTCACTATATAGAGAACACTGCACAATACATACAGCAAATAGCTATTAACTGACTACATAAAGGATAGCAGATTGTGTCTTCTTTTGAATGGTCTTTGTCAGAGGCTGAACGAAACACCTTAGGAGTCTCTTAGAAATAGAATCAGAAAATATTTGTGAGAATAGGGAAAAAATTTACTGTCATTCAAATATGATTATTGCAAGTTCTTCCTACCAATTCTTCTTCCTGCTGCAATATGTTTGTTGCTAATTCAGCCTGTTTAGTCTCCCAAAGTCCTTCCAATTCTGTAACTCAACAAATATGTACTAACAGTTTGTGAACTGATGATCTACTATTGTTCAAGACATCCATTATCCACTAAGCCGAGCTGATCACTAAAAATATCTGAAAGAAATGATCACGTGTAGCATAGATGATCGTTGATTCATGAGGTAATCAATATTTATTAGTCTTCCCCCTCCCCCCCTTCAAAATTAAGGTCATATCCCATAGATATTTATCTGACCAGCCCTTTCTCTGCATACTCCCCCTTCAAAAAATTGCTTGAGAACTATTTTTATTCAGTTGAAACAAATAAAAAAACTATTTTTTCAGTTCTTCAGCCATCCTTAGGCTAAACAGGAAAAAAAAATGTGCCAGAACCTTTGCAGGAATGGAACCAAAAACCACACAAGCACCAACAAGTGGAAGATGAGTTTTCCTTTAATTAAAAACAAAACAAAACATAATCACTGCAGAATCCAAAAATTTCTCCTGTCTTCCAGAAAAGAGGAAGCTTTTTAAAATACAAATTACAATGCTTTTATTCTTAATAAAAATGATATGCTTACAGTATTATACAGCCAGTATATTACTGAACTGAATAGTAATAACTGGCTGCAAATCCTCAATCTTTGAATCCTGTTTTGTTTTTTTGCTCTCCAAGTTTTCAGTTTCTTCCATGACAAATGTTGATGAAAGGTGTGATTTTGATAGCCCTGGAAACCAAAGCCCAAGCAGTCAAACACTAAGATTTTATTGGCAGTAGAGATTTTATTCCTTATGTTACCAAAGCAATAGGCTTCATTTAACTCATCTTGAAAGGACATCTATGCAATAGAATCCATTCCAATTTAGTCCAACTTCAAAGCTGAGAATGACATTTAGGATAACAGAAGGAACCTATATGATACCACTCTGATTCTTTACATACTACATATCCATCTGCCTTTCAAGCACAAATGTCAACACAAGAACTCAACTAAAAGACAGTCTTAAAGTTTGGTCAAACAAGGCTAATAATTATGTGATTCAAAAGGAACAAAATTGTTAATGCTTATTAAAATGAGACATATTGACATAGACAAACATGAAAAAACATATACAGAATCATAAGATCATAGATTCAGAGCTAAAAAAAGGGATCTGAGAGGCAATCAAGGGCAACCACCTCATTTTACAGATAAGAAAACTGAGGTACAGAGAGAGAGACTGAGTGACTTGCCTAGGGTAACCCAGTCGAGTATCTAGGGAAGGATTTGAACCCAAATCTTCATAACTCCAAGTGGGTAGTAGCCCATTGGGCTACATACTATGCCATGTTGTAATAAGGAAAAAAAAATACAAATAATGAGGACAAACATCTAAACACTGTCAGCAGCTAGGATTTAGAATGTTACAATTTTAGAGCTAGTAGGGACCCTTAGAGACTATTAATATATAAATGTATTTTGTTAGTTTGCAAATATTATTTACATGATTCAAATCAGGATTCCATAAAAATGTTCCCTGGTCTTTTTGGTATGTTACAAACAAACAGATAAAAATCTCTATCATACTGAACTGGCCAGGAAATGAACATTCCTACTCTTACCTGTGCTTGTGTAGAAGAGGAATTAGATTTACTTTAGTTAGAATCAAGGCAGCTAGGTGGCAAAATGGATAGAGGGTCAAGTCTAGAATCATAAAGTCTCATCTTCCACAGTTCAAATCTGATCTCAGATTTTTATTAGTTGTCTGACCCTGGGCAAGTCACTTCACCCTGTTTGCCTCAGTTGCTTCTTCTGTAAAATGAGCTGGAGAAGGGAAGAGCAACCCACTACAGTATCTTTGCCAAGTAAACCTCAAAAGGGGTCACAAAAAGTTAGCCATGATTGAAATGACTAAATTGAGCAATAATCACAGAATATCACAAGTAAGGGTGAGAGGAAAAGGGAAAAGGAAGGAATATATGTTGTTCAAAAGCAGCACCTGGGTTATTACAAATTCCAAAATTTCTCAATTTATTTTTGACACTATATCCTGTGTTGGCTCAGCTACCTCCTCGGTGGGAATGGGTAACAATTAGGGTTCTTACAGGGAGAACTGGCCAAAATGAGGGGGGAAATGAGATTCTTTAAAAAAAAAATCTGATTTCTTACCAAATACTACTCTGGCCACAGTAGCTTGCCATACCAGCTGGACTGCTTCATTGGCTTCTATCACACTTACTGTCAGCACAAAACCTCTAACACCATCTCACTGCCTGGCAGGAAGCTATACACATGGGAAAAAACATGGAGCTGCTCCAAAGCAGATGAAGCACTCTAACAATAGAATAAGAATTTCTATATTCCATTATTCCTACCTTTTAAGACACACATTACTTAGTCTATTAATATTATTCATCATTAAAACATGAAAAAATTAATTACAAAGAATTATTTAAAATGCATATATATATATATATATATATATATATATGTAGATAAAGTTTATAAACTAAAATTGTTTTGAGAAGAGCATAAATGATTAGAAAGCATCCTTGAGGAGCAGTTAGGTGGTATAGTGAATAGAGCACCAGCCCTGCAATCAGGAGAACCTGAGCTCAAATCCGACCTCAGACACTTAACAATTACCTAGCTGCATGGCTTTGGGCAAGCTACTTAACCCTATTGCCTTGCAAAAAAAAAAAAAATCCCCAAAACCTAAAAAGAGAAAGAACCTTAAAAAAAAAAAGAAAGCATCCTTGAATTTGTATGATTATATATGTAAATATATAAAAATAATTACATAAATGAATAAATATGTATAAAATTTGACAAGGTACTAATAAAATTGCATCATTCTGAATTGTTTTGGTTTTTTATGTACATTTAATTAATTTTTTTAAAGTTTCATTGATGTGTTTTGTTATTGCAGTACAAAAATTTATAGAGGTCTCCTGCGACAAGGTAAAACAAGTGAAATTTCTAATAAAGTGCCCTTATCTCAAAGTTCATATTTTAAATCATATATCTCTATTAAAAAGTCAACAGAAATCTATTTTCTTTTCCTTCTGATCCCATTGGCAAAAAAAGCAAACTAACTTCTTTTAACATAATATATGTAAGTCAAAATAAATTTCCCAAATGACTATATACAATTTGATATAATGTATCATTTCTTTGTAACTGACAGAATCCCTTATTATTGGTCCATTGCAATTATTAATGATGACTGCAATAATCATAGCTTATGCTTTCAAAGTTGTTTTTATACTGTTATTGGATAAATGAACTATTTCTATATTATAGGGTTTGGAAAATGAAGCAAGGGAAAGATAATGTTGAGAAGGCAGAAGGAAATGCTAGAAATTAAGAGACCTGGGTTAATAACAGAACTTAGAGTTGGAGAAGAGATTATATAGTTCAATGTCCTCCTTTTGATAGACAAAGAAACTGAAGCTCATAAAAAGATAAAAATGACTTGATAGTGTAACAAGCTCAAAATTCAAAGCTAGGTCCCAAGACTAAAAAGTCATTGTTTCCATTATACCTTGCTGCCTCAACAAAAGACAAGAAGGCATACTTTATCTGTTGTTGTTGTTGTTGTAGGGTCTCTCTGACCCTATTTGGGATTTTCTTGGCAAAGAAACTTTGTAGATTGTTTGAATTATACAATCTAGAAATTTTCTGGTTATATCTAATGACAGAATTGCAATTTGCACATTCCATCTTCCCCAGTTACTACAGGTCATAATGCAATGTGAGCTTGGATTAAGCTGACTAATTTTGTAAAAGTCATGGTACATCATTGTTTGGAATTTGCTTAATAAATATTTATTGAAGATGGCGATAATAAGTGTGTCTGTCAAGGTGCATACTCACAGACTATTGCTGGAAGGTTACCAGGTCAATTGGATGGAGGCCTAAAACTAAAACGTTTGTGATTCTATAACCATAGTTCTTACCAATACTTGTAGTTATTTGTTGCTGAAAGTCACCAATTCAGTCAGACTGTGGCCTGATGCTAAATGTTTATGATTAGGTAACTACAATGCTGCCAAGTCTCTGCACCCAAGTCAAACAGGTTACAGGGTATATAGTAAAAAAGTAAGATGTAAGGGAAATAGATGCTCACCAGATTTTTCAACTTGGGGGAAAGGGACAAAGGACACCCTAAATTTATGGTTCATTAATATAATGATTTCAGAAGTTCCTTCAGGTTCTGAAATTACCATCTTGTGGCAGTACCTGTAGTACTGAGATGAAAAATTAAGAGACTTGTACCAGGTATCCAGTCAATATGTCACAGGCAGACCTTCAACTCAGGTTCTTCTAGCCTCAGTTCAAGGTTTATCACTACATCCATACCAGGAGGTAAGTATTAAGTCTTTTACTGTATACATCTCAGCATGTCATTTCCCCCCAATTCTCAGTCCAATAAAATTGTATTTTAATATAATCATGTCCTTCATTAACTTTGTTTCTTTCAAAAAAAAGAGCACCATTGGTGTTTTAAAAATGCTTTCCCTACCTCATGAGATAGACAATATCAATATCATAAATTTATTAAGTGAGGAAACTGAACTTTTAAGAAGTTAAGTGATTTGCTTATTGTCAGAATTGGGGTTGGTTTAACCTGTTGCTAATTTATACCGGCAGTTATGTGGCAAGTCATGGAATCAGGAAGATTTAAATTAAAATCTGACTTCAGACACATACTACAAGTATATCCTTGGGCAACTCACTTAACTCTGCCTCAGTTTCCTTATTTGTTAAGTGAGTTGGAGAAAGAAATGGCAAACCACAGTAGTTTCTTTGCCAAAAAAAAAAAAAAAACAAACAAACCCAAATAGGGTCAGAGAGTTCCTACAACAACAGATAAAGTATGCCTTCTTGTCTTTTGTTGAGGCAGCAAGGCATAATGGAAATAATGACTTTTTAGTTATGGGACCTAGCTTTGAATTTTGAGCTTGTTACACTATTTTATCTCTTTATGAGCTTCAGTTTCTTTGTCTATAAAAAGGACACTGAACTATATAATCTCTTTTCCAACTAAGTTCTGTTATTAACCCAGGTCTCTTAATTTTTACATCTCCTTCTTCTGCCTTCTCAACATTATCTTTCCTTGCCTCATTTACCAAACCCTGTAATATAGGAATAGGAGTTCATTTATCCAATAACAGTGAAAAAACAAACAACTTTGAAAGTATAAGCTATAATTACTGCAGTCACCATAATTTCAATGGATCAATAATGAGGCATTCTGTAAATTACTAAGAAGTGATACCTTGTATCATATTGTATCTAGTCATATGGGACTATTGTATATTATATATAGTCATTTGGGAAATTTATTTTGACTTACGTTAAAAGAAGTTAGTTAGTTTGTCTTTTTTGCCAGTGGGATCAGAAGGAAAAGAAAACATATTTCTGTTATTTTTTTAATAGAGATGTATGATTTAAAATATATGGACTTTGAGATAAGGGCACTTTATTAGAAATTTTTGTAAGACAAACATATCTTGAAGGACCTAGTTAAGAAAGTTTTTGGGGAATACTTTTGTGAAGGGAGCAACTAATGCATATTTGATACATATATTAGAAGGACTGGTTGCTTATAATATTTGTAATCTTATAACAATAGTAAAGTTATGAGGAGATCACTCTGATACTTGAAAAGAACTACGTTAAAAATGAATTACTAGGATGATTTCAATGAGAAAAAAAGGAAGCTTATCTTACATAATGAAAATGGACAGGTATTTAATAATTAAATTTGCTGACTTGACTTTATTTATAGGATGTCAAAGGGCAGCAAATTAGTCATTCTGGAATAAGAATAATACAAGGAATAAGGTCCCCTAATTTTCAGTATATATAAATTTATTTTCTCTTTGGTTTTTATCATGATTGAAGACTGGAGATAGGAGAATTATTAGACACTGTGACAAAATACATTCAAACATAATTACATCATTCCTTTTTCTAAATTTAGAATATGCAAAAGAACCAATATTCAAAAGAACCACCAAAGATGATTAAACGAAGTTTGTGTTATAATTAAAAGTACCCTGAAACCCTTTCTGTGGTAAACTTCTGTAGTCAATGGAAGAAAAACCTTAACAAGTAATAACCTTAAATATGGATGGATTAAATTTTCCATTCAGGGGGCAGCTAGGTGGCGCAGTGGATAGAGCACTGGCTTTGGAGTCAGGAGTACCTGGATTCAAATCTGACCTCAGACACTTAATAATTACCTAGCTGTGTGGCCTTGGGCAGGCCACTTAACCCCATTGCCTTGAAAAATCTAAAAAACCCCCAAACAAACCAAGGAGAGATTTTAATTTTCCTCTTTCAGAATTGAAAATTCTTTTTTGTTTTTGTTTGTTTGTGGTTTTGTTTTATGCAAGGCAATGGCGGGGGGGTAAAGGGTTAAGTGATTTGCCCAAGGTCACACAACTAGGTAATTATTAAGTGTCTGAGGCCACATTTGAACTCAGGTCCTCCTGACTCCAGGGCCAGTGCTCTCTATCCGCTGCACCACCTACTTTCCCTGGAAATTCAATTTTTAAAAAAAGAAGACATAAAATGGAGAGATGAATGAATAGAAAAATATATTAGATCTCACTAACTTATGACAACTTGTACACAGGAATGTTCAAGTATTTACACAGGATACCAAGTTACTCTTACAAAAACTGAGCATGAGTTAGGGAATAAAATAATCATATAGCAATAATGCAATAAAATTAGTAATGAATGAGGAAAGTTTAACAAAGTCATATTAAAGATAATGATAAAAAATGAAACATGCCAAAGCTTAAAAGAAAATGTGTTTCCTGAAAATTTATTATAAAAAAAATCAAAAGAGAAGATTAAAGAACTTAGCATGTAATTTGAAAGATAAGAACTTAAACAAATTAGTAGCCCCTAAACAAGTAAAAATGAAGGAATCTTGAAAATTAAATAATTCAAAAATAAAATTTATAAAACTCACATAGCAAACTGCCATTTTTAAATTAATTTTTTTAAGGTTTTTGCAAGGCAAATGGGGCTAAGTGGCTTGCCCAAGGCCACACAGCCAGGTAATTATTAAGTGTATGAGGCTGGATTTGAACTCAGATATACTCCTGACTCTATCCACTGCACTACCCAGCCACCCCTTAATTAAAATATTAACAATAATTTTAAAGCTTAGTGAATCTGATCAAGAACGAGAGGAAAATCTAATTACAAAATCAAAAAGTAAGGATTTACCTTATTTGCATGAAATTTTATTTAGCATAAAAATAATCAAATTATACAATTATATGTCAAGAGAACAGACTTCAAAAGGAAATAATAATCCAATGAATAAAACAAGAAAGATATCTAATCAACTTTAATTCTTGGGGGGAGGGAAGATAGAAGAAAGCAATATGAATCACCAGAAGAATTTATGAGGGAATTCTATCAAACTTTTAAAAAATGAATTAAAAATGGATTTTAAAATGCCTATATTACCAAAAAAAAATCCTTAAAAAACAGACAAAAACAACTGTACTAATGTCCTTTTGTGGCAAATATTGTCCTGTCATCTAAATGAAAGAGAGAGTGAGAAAAAAAACAGAGAGAAATGACTGCAATGAAAAATAAAGCAGTAGTGTATAAAATGAATTCATTAAAATCATTAGAATTCTATAAAATATTAATCAAAAATATTATACAAAAAAGAAAATCTACTCAAAATAACTAAAATGAATAAAGATAATCTTAGAATAAAAATAATAATTAAAATTTATATGGTGCTTATGATGTGCAGGGACTGTGCTAAACTCTTTGCAATTAGGATTTCATTTAATCCTCACAATAACCTTGGAAGGTAGATGTTATCATTTTTCTCATTTTTCAGATGAGGAAACTAAGGCAGACAAAGCTTAAGTAACTAAAAGAATAGATGTGGAAATATATATTTATCAATAATGAGGAAGGGTCCCAATTAAGCTAAAATGCTAAGTACACAAAACTCACAAAATATCTTGGCTAAGTTAAACTGCTTTTAACCTCAGGGTAAAGGTAAGAATTGGTATAAAGTACTTGATTTAGTCATTATAGTAAATTTGTTATTTTTAATCTTTTTATTTATATGTAGTAAACATTGATAGTCATTATAAGCAAAACTTCCCTAATTTTGATTATTTCAATCAATCAAAAAACATCTATTAAGCATCTACTATGTATTAAGCACAGGAAGACAAAGGCAGTCGCTGCTTTTAAAGAGCTTACAAACTAATGCTAATGTGGATGAGACAACATGCACATTTCAATATTCAAAAATTCATGTATGTCTTCACAAGCTTCTCTGCCTCCACAGACCCATTTCTTATGCCACAGTAATTATCCACTATATCTTCATTTCCCAATTTATTTGGCTATTTTTCCAGTCAATGAGATTCTGCTTTGGTTCTCTGACATCCTTGTGTATTGGGAGGGAAAGTGAGAAGTATTTATATAAGGACATAAGCCTACAGTCAGAACATTATTCTAAAATGTTTTATAGAATGGTTGAACGATTTCACAGTTCTATCAACACATATATTTTCACAGTACCTCCAACACAGACTACTCCTTGATTTTAGACTGTTTTAAAAATTTGAAGGATATGAGATGGAAGCTCAAAGTTTTTTGTTTTTTCTAATTATATAGCTCATAATAATAGTAATTTGATTTAATAATCTTTCAAATGGTTAATAGTTTATAATTCTTCCTTTAAATAATGTTGATTCTATAAAAAAGTAGCTCTCCCAATTGTTTTGATGCAGCTATGGACATGTGGAATCAAGGACTCTGACACTTGACAGTAGTATGGTTGTATGTAATTAACTTAAATTTCTTTGGACCTCAGTTTCCTCATGTATAAACTAGATGACTAAATAATCTCAAAGGTCCTATCCAGGTCTAAATCTAGGATCTTAATAAAGGTTATCTTTATTCTATCATCCTATCACTCACAGAAGAGTTATTTTATACCTTTCCCTTTTGGTAATATTTTTAATGGTGGGAAGGATACAAAGCAGGGGTTTCTAGTAGAGAATTTATAACCATAACACCTCCTGGAATAGAATTGAAAAAAAAATCCATATGTCCCTTGATTCTATCACTCCAGGAATGAACTGTCACTAGAACTGTTCCCTTCATATCCAAACAACACTCCAGTTATCAGAAGTAATGCGTTCTGTTGTCAGGATGACTACTATTCAGTTACTTGTGAAATAACCCACTGGTATACACTGAAGAGCCTGAAATAACTCCAGATAATTTGCATTCCTAACACAGAAAAGGACTATAGTAGAGTTTACAAAAAGTTCTAAAATTGATAACTAAAAAGCAAATTACTTACAATTACATCTCTCATTTATTAATAATGAAATTGGATTTGGGAAATCACAATAATTTATAAGTGAAATTAACTGAAAATTTGACTTGCCTAGACAGAACAGCCTGTCAAAAAGGTTAATGTTAACGTTTCTTCAGGTTTCTATTCTTCAATTTATTTGGGGAGGTTGGGGAGGGAGGGTAAAGGAAAGGGGTAGCAGGCCAGTATTCTTTCATCTCCAGGTTCTGATCCTCACTTCCAGACTTCAAAACTTTCTCCCAACTCCTTCACTCTCTCCTACTCCAACAAGCATTTAAAGCTCTCTTTGGTGTGTGTGTGTGTCTGCCCTTTTTTGTTTACATTGTTATACCTTATAAAGAGCCAGGTACACACTGAATGTTTAATAGTTATTTCCTGTAATTTATATTAAAAATTCATGTCAATGGCAGTAAATCGTTTCTTCACAAACCAAAATTTTCTTAATTAAAATAACCTAAAAATCTTTCAATGAACATAACTGTGCATGTATTGTCCTCTTCCATCAACATGACTATCAGTGACATTTGCTGTTTTCCTACCCCACTCAAGAATTACAACATAGATTTCAAATCCTGAGGTGATGTACAAACAACAAATATAAATATGAATATAGATAAGATATATATAGATAGATAGATAGAGAGAGAGAGATGCCAAAATGAAGGAAAAACTCTAAGTAGGTCCAAATTATTGCAGTCATGATTTTAAGAAATCAAAAGTATATTTTTAATTAGAATTACAAAAAGATTGCCTTTACTGTCCTGACATTTGATTTGAAAACTAGGATTGACTCTGTTATGGTGAATATCATTTAAAATTCACTAGGACTTGGACTTCACTCCTCATGCCTGCAATCAAGACTTTAATATACAGGCTATTCCTTTTAAGAGAATGTGAGCACCAAATAATGGATTCAAATCCAACCTGATTTAAAAGTAAATGAAAGGGGCAGCTAGGGGTGCAGTGGATAAAGCACCAGCCCTGGAGTCAGTACCTGGGTTCAAATCTGGTCTCAGACACTTACTAATTACCTAGCTGTGTGGCCTTGGGCAAGCCACTTAACCCCGTTTGCCTTGCAAAAAAAAAGTAAATGAAAAGTGCTGGTCTTTCTCAAATGAAAATTCTCTTCAGTGATGCTCTTTAGGTGGGTTTCCCTTCTTTTTACAGTGACCATTTTAATCAGGGCCCATTGAAAACCACACATTAAATGAGGGGACTGGTTTAAATGAGCTATTCTGTAGGAAATGTCTCCTGAAAATATTAGCCTCTAAAACTTATCATCTACCTCCATTTTGACTATATAACATAGGAAATTATAAAAAAAAGAAAGCCTCCCTCTAATACCCAAAGAAGTGAATAACTAAAAAAAAGAAAAATGTCTAAAACCTAATATGTTCCTAAATTTCAAAAGAAAACAATGTTATCTGCTCTCAATTTTAACCAACAAGATGGACTATTTAAAAAAAATCTTCCCTATAATAAGTACTTAAGTTTCCATTAAGAATAATAATTTGTTTTTAAAAAGTCATGCTTGCAAGATTCTAAATAAACCTGCACTCACTCTTATATGAGCTCAACAGTTGCTTTTCTCCATAAATCAATCCATTGTTGCCCTTCAGAATGAGAAGGCAGATTTATAGCCTTTTACCCCTTTTTCTCACAATCAAAAAGATGCCTATTTCGGTAACAGAATGTTTCTCTTCTTCAAGAGTGTTTGGGATTAGGTGGTAGGGGGCAAGGGCCTTTAACATCTGCTCTCTTCAAGTGAATGACACCTCTAGTTCTCACAGTTGGGAAATTGAAAAGCAAATAGCCATCAATAAATATAATTTTCCAATCTCAAGAGTTAAAACTATGCTATATTAGAGTACCCTTACTTTCACTTTTGGTATTCAAAAGTTGTTTCTTTAGAGTTCTATCCTTCAAAAGCAAAAAAATTCACCTATTTTTATTGAAGAAAATAATTACAATATAAATTTGACAACATTAAAAATTAACTTACATAATTTGAACATAAAACAAAGACCACCCTAACACTTCAAATTTTCCTAATTCAAAAAATATATCTAAAGTACACTGTCAAGACCAGACCTTTTTTCCGAATCTTTGTAGCAACACAACAATAAGTTCTGTTTATAGCAAAAGAGCTGGTATGCTTTTATTTACTTTTTAAAAAAATTATTAATATATTATTTTTATATCTCCTAGATTTCCTTCTCTTTACAAAAATATGGAACACTTCATTAATTTCATATCAATTTTATGTAAGGGCTATACTAATGTCAATACTGTTTCATTTGTAGTACTGCAGAAATGAGCATACTTTTATGTACATAAAAAAATCAAACATTTGAAAAAATATTAAATTTACAAATTTAATACCTTGAATGAAAATTTCATTTCAATCATCCAATTCTTGATAATGTGTATAATAAATATTTACATGGGGAAACCTGCATATTTCTGAATTAATAAAGTCATTTATGGATACTTGTATGCAGATAAATATAATAGGTAATTATGATTTAAAAAACCTCAGTCAGCAACAAGAAGATCCAAATTAGGATAAACCCTAATGTTAATCAGTCACAATTTTGGAAAGAAAAACTACTTTTAAATAGCTATCAGATAGAGAAGAAAGTACTGATGCATAAAAAGACAATTTTTTTTTCAGTCACTAAAAAATAAAAGACACAGGTACTGCTCGGAAAAAAAGTTTTGTTTTTTTTTTAAACTCTTTTAGAAGACTAAATTGGGCCTTACATCTATGAATATGGAATAGTGCCTGCTGGGCTAACACTTCTTGTTACCAGAGCTATCTTTTGTCACTTAAGCAAAGCTTTCTGACAGTTTTACAGGCTGTTATCCCAAGGACTTTGGAATTTATGGCCTTTATTCACTTGGGCTTTCTGCTCTTATCTGCTGGTTACTAATCACTAAATAGATATTTTTATGGGTCTGAAATTAGCTCAAAGGATGTCCTTCAACAATGGCAACTCAGGACAGAACCAGTTAAAGGTCTCCTACATCCCTTCCCTTTTAGCCTCAATTTTCTCTTCATGCAGATGAGTCAAGACAAATTCAGAACCAAACTAATAAATTAGGATTATACAGAATTTGCAAGTTTGCTTCTCAGTTGAATGTTCAGGATAGATATGTCAATATCTCTAAGCCAATGTGAGACTATAAATGTGATTGGCTGTTCAAAAGAGTGTAAGCATTTCTAACAATAAGACAACTCAAATCAGTTTAATTACATCAATCAACAATTAAATACCTAAATTAAGTGTTGACCCCTGTGATTGATGGCAAATGTCACAAATAAGAAAATGAGACAGTTCCTGCCCTTGAGGAGGTTAACATGGGAAAGAGAAAGCTGAGATAAGGAAATAAAGCATATATACAAAATAAAGATGGATGCTTGGAGCTCAAGGTGGTGAGGAAAGGGAAAGAACCTCTTTGATATAGGTAGCAATTGAAATGTCTGGATGAGAAAAGAGAGGGGAAAGAATTGGGGGGAAGAAATAGAGTAAATCTATACAAAGGCAAGAAAGAATTATTTCATATATCTAGGGAATGCTGGATATATAACTTCTCATGCTGAGCCTCTGCCAGCAAGCAGTCTTGGAGGATGATGTACCAAACAAATAAAAATACTAAAAACAAATAAACTAATTGCTTCCTGGAAGTAGAATATGCTTGAGATGCATTAGGTTGAAGGAAAAAGAAAAATTATAAACCTATTTGCAAATCTTCCTGCAATACAAGTAAGCTAAAATAGCTCCTGAATCCCAGAGTATTCTGGCAAACAGTAATGATTCAGTCTACAAAGTTCACAATACTATATTAAATTATATGCTCCTGGTCAGAAGGGTAGCTATTTACTGGTCCAATGGATAGAATTCTAGGGCTAGAATCAGGAAAACTCATTCTCCTGAGTTCAAATATGGTTTCAGAACCTTATTAGTTGGGGTGGGTAGGTGGTGCAGTGGACAGAGCACTGACCCTAGAATCAGGACGACCTGAGTTCAAATCCAACCTCAGATGCATAATAATTACCTATTGGGCAAGTCACTTAACCCCATTGCTTTGCAAAACAAACAAACAAACCAGACCCTTATTAGTTGTGTGAATCTGGGCAAATTTACTTTAGCCTCTTTGACTCAGTTTCCTCATCTGTCAAATGAGCTGCAGAAGGAAATGGAAAATCACTCTAGTATCTTTTCCTAAGAAAACCCCAAATGGAGTCACAAAGGGTTAAACATCACCTAAAAACAAAGCCTGGCCAGAAGGAGACAAATTATTGTTATACAGATTCTGATTCCTCTCACATTGTAACAGAATATAAGAATGTATATATTTCTTTCTTTTTTTTTTTTAAAGGTTTTTTGCAAGGCAAACGGGGTTAAGTGGCTTGCCCAAGGCCACACAGCTAGGTAATTATTAAGTGTCTGAGTTCAGATTTGAACTCAGGTACTCCTGACTCCAAGGCCGGTGCTCTATCCACTGCGCCACCTAGCCACCCGAATGTATATATTTCTTAAGGATTTCTAAAGTTGCGAGGTGAATGACAACAAACATTTTACAACAAAAAGTGTTCCATGAATTTCACTATGAATAGCTGACACCTTTAATAACATCCTGACTATAAAGCATTTTAAAAATGGGTTCACTACCTTATGAAACATGCTTTAAGCATCTATATGGGAAATTCCTTATGAGTTTAATAAGGAATTAGGGGGAGCACGTTTTTTTATTCATTACAGCAGCTATTGCAGACTTTTTCCATCACATCTCAAGTCACCCAAGGCATTCTTAATCTCAAAGTGGCCTATTTTATTAAGAAAAGCTTGAGAATACCGATGACCCTATTTTTACTATTCTCCATAAGATTGGTTCTTTTATCATATCTCACTAGCTTTATCGAGTTCATCAGAAATTATTTGTCAGAAAAGGAAAATGATGTAATTTCACAATTTTTTCAATTGATCAAAGTAACTTAAAAATGGTTTACCAACAAAATATTAAATGTTTATATTTTTGTTTTATGCTTAAATATTTCATTTTCACACCCTTGTTCTATTTAAAGTTCTGTAAGTCATTTTAAGGCATAAAATTTAAATAAAATATATTAAGTATTTAATACCCTACAAAAATAATCCCAAATACCTACTTTTAATAGAAAACAGAAGTACTCTCAAGAAAATGACAGTGCTATAGAGGGCACAGTTGTGGGAGTCATGGGTTATGAGGAACAATCACTCCAGAAGAGAAGAAAGTAACTTAAATACAAGTATATTTAAATTAGGTCGAAAGTTTAAATGACGAAAAACATATGTTCATAACTTTCCCATTGTTAATTCGTCCAAATGCATTGGCTAATAAAAAGCAAACTTCATTCCTAAAGAATCTTTTTAAAACTATGTATCCATTTAACATTAGATGTGTGGTCAACTTACATTTTGTTTTATAGAAAACATGTAAAATAGATTATGATCTCTTGAAGTATCCCTGAACTTTGAAACTACTTTAATAGATGATGTATACTTTTCTAAGACAGTTCTGATTTCTGTAAATTAACTGCATCTAGTCTATGTGTTCTTTTATCTACAAGCAAAAACTGGAAGAAAAATTAGCACTAAAAGTTTTAGGAATTCTTTGCTGGACAAATATTTTAGTTCTTTGAACTAGACTATAATATAAATTAAAAATAAATCAAAGAGGAAAAATGATAACTAAGCAAATAAAAGAAAAAAGTTAGCAAGTATGCTTTCCCATTAAACTGAAGCAGTTAAAAGTATAAACACATAAACAGATGATTTTAAACTTCTAGAAACAATTCACATTAATTTAACAGCTGTTCCATTAATCAAGTATTTGCTAACTGAATTTTATATAGTATAATTTACTTATGAGTTGCAAAGTACTTTAGACACCCCATGTTTCCCATAATAACTCTGACTTGGATATCCTAAATATTATTTGTTTTACAGCTAGAAAGACTAAAGACAATAGCCCCAAAATTACTGATTATCATAGGTAGGATTTGAACCTTTTTAATTTCAAATCTACTCAAAAAAATCCCCTGGATCTTTGACTGTATCATGTTATTACTCTACAAAGTTCTGAGGACCAAGCAAGATACTAGAATTACTGTTGCTGTTTTACAAATTCTAGTATGTCATAGAAAGAACATCAGCCTGAGAATCAGAAGACCTACTTTCAAATTTGAGATTTGTTTAGCATTTATGAACTAAGACATATTCCCTGACCTATATAGAGAAAAATTTGGGAGAGACATGAGAATTACAAGGATTTGTTGGGTTATTCAGTTGTTTTTAGTCGTATCTCACTTTTTGTGACTCCATTTGGGACTCTTTGTAGGCAAAGATACTGAAATAATTTTGTCATTTTCTTCTCTAGTTCATTTTACATATGAAGAAACTGAGGCAAACAGTTTTTTGCCCAAGTCACATGGTATCCAAGTGATTTGCCCAAGGTCACACAGCTATTTAGTATCTGGTGCCAGATTTGAACTCAGGAAGTTGAATCTTCCTGACTCCAAACCCAGCATTCTATCCTCTGTCCTACATAGATTCCCAATCACATGGATAGCAGCATAAAATGAGATTGAGATGGGGAGAAGTTTGAGGAAGATTTCACAAAATGGTAGTATTTGAGCTACATGTCCAAAGATGGATTTTTTTTCATGGGGGAGGGGATGGGAACAAGAATGATATGGCTGCTAAATTTCTCTTTATCCTAGATCTCTTTCCTTTGCACTCTGACAGCTTATATTAATGGAAAGCTGGCACCTCCATGGTAACCTTTTGCCACAAAGAGGAGGGAGAAGGAACAGACACATTTACTCTTTTTTTTTAGGTTTTTTGCAAGGCAATGGGGTTAAGTGACTTGCCCAAGACCACACAGCTAGGTGATTATTAATTGTCTGAGGTCACATTTGAACTCAGGTACTCCTGACTCCAGGGCCGGTGCTCTATCCACTGCGCCACCTAGCCGCCCCTACATTTACTCTTCAAATTCATTTCCAAACCACACGTTCAAGAACCTCTCTTCTTTAAAATCTCATATCATTTATTTATCTCTCTTAGTCAAGGTCTTTAT
The DNA here is from genome assembly GCF_037893015.1 of Macrotis lagotis. Taxonomy (NCBI): domain Eukaryota; kingdom Metazoa; phylum Chordata; class Mammalia; order Peramelemorphia; family Peramelidae; genus Macrotis; species Macrotis lagotis. Next base: position 192,267,502 of record NC_133666.1, read on the forward strand.
TATGGTTAACATCATTTGGTTTTTGGGCTGCCTAAGCAATGCTATATAATGCTGGTAGGGCTATATAATGTATACACAAAAAATAAACTGAAATTAAGAGCTAAGTTCATAAAGGAAATGTAAATCAAGTGCTATGCTAAGGTGGGACAGGGGAATAAAGATTATTATCAAGTGGAAAGTTCAGGAAAGGGTTGGAAAACTGAAGGTACTTAAGTTAGGCTTTCAAAAAGAGGAAGGTTAGCAATAGGAAATAACATGAGTGTAAAGAGAGTGATGAAGTACTGATTATAAGCAAGAAGTCCTATTTGAGTAAGCTAAAAGTACATGGAAGAAAAAGGTCAGAAAGGACACCAGGGATCTGGGTATGTAGCATCAAATTCTGGCCAGGTTAAGGAATTTCAGTTTTATACATGGATAACAGGAGATTCCTGAAGAATTTTGAAGGAGTGACATGACAAGATTTGAGTTGCATAGGGTCACATGTTGTTATAATACAGAACTCTTCCTTAAATTCAGGACTAAGATGGCCAAAGCAAGGAAACTGACTTTGGTTGGAGGAAGCCCCAAAATGCTGAGAAATCCATGCCTAGTCAAAGGGATTGTGACATAAACACTCAATGATTTTGAAGAAGAAAAAATGAAGACAAAATATTCACAAAGGGGTCCAGAATGGGTGCAGCTAGATGGTGCAGTGGATAGAGCACCAGTCCTGGAGTTCAAATCTAAGTTCAGAAACATAATAATTACCTAGCTGTGTGACTTTGGGCAAATCACCTAAAACCCTGTTACCTTGCAAAGCAAAACAAAACAAAACAAACAAACAAAAGGGACCAGAATAGGACTGGCATTGAGAATAGGTGGGGATGGGGGAGTGAGGGTGGGGGTCAAGAAGCATTAGTTATAGAGCCAAGAAAGAGTTAACTTCCTGATGGGAACAGGGTCCATGGCTAGAGTAAGTAGGAAGAAGAGATTTAGTGATATCCCTGAAACCAAGTCTCAGAAGAACTTTCCAACTCTTATACTATGACAAGGCAACTCACAGGAAAACAAATGGACAACAAAATCCTTCCATTTATTTCCCTAAACAAAATTGGTGAAATCTCCTACAGGATCTAGTGGAGAAGTAACAATTTGGTTGGTTGCCCATTTGTACTCCAGGAATGAGAGTTTTGTGGCTTATTTATGTGTTTCAAAGTACATATCAGTCACTTACTGAACTCTCCCCTCTTTTCTTCCATTGATTTAGTTTACCTTGGAGAGTCAGAAAGGGATTTAGTATATCAGTTGGTCTCACTTCAAGTTGGAGACTTAGGGTGACAATATCCAGAATCCAGTAGGGATTTGAATGGCAAGGGAAACTGATGATGTGACAAAAATCCCCACTTCTCAGGAGACTTCAGGCTAAGGGATTCCTTGAGGTTGGGAGTTCAGAACAGAATAAGTGGCTTACCTACTTAAAGGTAAGTGGGCTCCATACAAAGTCCAATACTAACATGATAAGCTTTTAAAAGGGAGTGTGGGGAGAGGGAGGACCAGGCTATAAGGAAGGAGGGATGAATTTGCCCACATCACAAAAATGGAGCAAATTAAACCTGAAATTCCAGGGTGGTTGAGAGATGGAGACCTAATTTCAAAAGAAAAACAAATTTTAAAAGTGAGATCAATAATCTGAACAAAAAGTTCTTAACTAAAGTAATATTCAGAAGAGTGGAAAACATATGATGAGGGCAAGGCAAAGCAAGAATAATTAGTAACTGGATAAGGGAGAATGTGGGAAGGTTGAAGGTAAGTTAATGCTTATACGAAAGTCAAAGGAATATAAATAAGACAAAGGTAGGTTTAAGAGGAAAAATTATAACTACTATTTTGCTTATCCAATGAATACTTGAAAATATAGGATACTAGATCAGAGGAATAGTCAGGGTTGGTTGTATAGTTCTGGAAGTTATCCACATAAATATGTTCACTGAAGCCATGAGAGTGGATTAGAACATCATGAGGCAATATGGAGAAAGAGATAATAGTTGTTAAATGTTTTAAACAAAGTTGAATTCAACTCTCCACTCAGATTTATAAACTGTGCATGTGTTTGTGTAGAGAGTGAGAGAAGCACAGAGAAAAGGGGAGGAGGGAAAAAAAAGATAAAAGTAAGACTATGTTTGGCCTTTCAATACCTCACAGGAAAGAAACTATGACCCTTCAGTAATCAAAGTGTAATATAAATGGACTAGTCCCAGTATTAGACCATAACCCTAATAAAGTCTCCAATTACTATACTAGAGTCAGTCTTAAGAAAACCAGGCCCCACATATATTAATTTAATTCAACAAGGGCCTACTAGGTGCAATGCACTGCTGTGAAAAAATAATAGTTTGGGGGATAAAAAGGAAACAGGCTGATTGTCTTAGTTCATATGGGAAAATTAGGTAATGGGAAGATATCTCTATAGGCAAAGTTCTTTTAGGAAAATCTCTTAAAACAGTGACTCTCAAAGTGCAGATTGGAGAATCCCTGGGGTCCCTGAGACCCTTTCAGGAGGCCTATGGGATCAAAATTATTTTCAAAATACAAAGATATTTTTATTTTTAATATGATAATTATCAATGTGTTGTAATCCACATCAACAAAGGTTCTTTGGTAGTAGAGAAGATCCTCAATAACTTTTAAGACTGTAAAGCATTCTGATATCAAAATGTTTGAGACCACTGAACTTAAAATTATAGCAAAACTAGTAGGAAATCACTTTGAAAGTATCTCATATGAAAAACAACAGAACAAAGTATAAAGCACATTAAACTCAGAGTCAAGGGAGATCTGGATTAGAATTTAGCTTATGACACTATATGTCTACAGAGAAATCATTTAAATTTCAATGAGCCTTAGTTTTTTCATTTACAAAATAGGAATAGCAATAATAATAATAATACAGGTCATAGTTCCTTCATAAGATTATTTTGATATTTAATTAAATTAAATGTGCATAATGCAATTCACAAATAATAAAGAATTCTACAAATAATAATAATTTTGGAGGAAGCCCCAAATATTATTATTATTATTATTATCATCATTATTATTATTATCATTATTATTATTATTACTGTCCCAACTCCAATCCTTCACTGGTCCCAGAATTTAAGAGCTCTATGGGCAGAATGTCCTTTTGCCCAGTGGAAGAGATATGACAATCGAATTCTACATAGCATTAGAATATAAACTTATTTCAGTACTTCAGAGGGAAGAGCACAATAGTACAAAGCTGGAAAAGCTAAGTTAAAAGGGAAAATGAGGGGCGGCTAGGTGGCGTAGTGGATAAAGCACCGGCCCTGGAGTCAGGAGTACCTGAGTTCAAATCCGGTCTCAGACACTTAATAATTACCTAGCTGTGTGGCCTTGGGCAAGCCACTTAACCCAGTTTGCCTTGCAAAAACCTAAAAAAAGGGGGGGGGGATGACTCTACAAAAGAGCTAGGCATACTTTGTGCTATGAGTAGAATGGTTTCAGAAAAAACTGGGAAAACATCTATGAACTGATACAGAGTGAAGTGAGTGGAACCAGGAGAATACTGTACACAATAATAGTAATACTGTAATCCTTCAGCAAAGTGTAACATAAATGGACTAGTCCCAGCATTAGACCATGACCCTAATGAAGTCTCAAATTACATTGTACATAATAGCAGTAATACCGTAATGTTGATCAATTATGAAAGACTTAATGACTCTGATCAAAAAAATGATCTAAGAAAAGCTCCATAGAACCCAAGATTTAAGATGTCATCCTTCTCCAGAGACAGAGATAGAGCGAGAGGAGAAAGGTATGAGATCCAGTAAAGCAGATCATACTGAGAACATTCGATCAATGATTCAGAATTAGAAGGAATATTAGAAATCATTAAGTCCAATCCCTTCAAAGTGAGGTCCAGAGACAGATATATTTCAGTATGCCCTCAGAATTCATCAGTTCTCTCTAGATCTCTCTCACTTTTACTCTTGGTGGTTAGCAATTTTTATCATGAATCCTTTGGAATTTTCTCTCATCACTGTCTCGAATAAATAAATGGCAGTCAGAATTAGAATTCATGTTCTGACTCCAAATTCAACATTCTTTTCAAGAAGGAGGAAAACAAATATATGTGAAATGGAAAGGATCTATTGTTTTTTCCAGAAGCTATCATTATCCTTGGTTTTTAAAAAATAACTATTATTTATATTGTGTTTTAAGTAGCATAATGCATTTTCCTGGCAGTGATTATGTAAAGTAAGTAGCATAAGTACTACTACTTTCACTTTATTGATAAGGCAGAGATCAGAAGATGAAATGACTTGCCCATATCCACACACAGTTAATAAACAGAAGAATTAGGACTCAAACCCAGGTCTTTTGACTGAATATAGTGCTCTTAACACTGGTTCCTTTCTCTTATTCCTTCTAATTCAAACTCTCAATACAGAATACAAAGTCTAAGGGTAAATGTATCACAAAGTGTGCTTAACTATTACCCCTCCCTTTGCATAAAGTATACAAAGTATTTACTGATGCTTACAAGTAAGGAAAAAACAACCTGAGTATTTTTTTTTATTGATTAATACATTATTAGAAAGTTTATTGCCTACTTTATTTAACATAAATTTAAATTCTGGATTAAAGGTTCATGACTCCCAGCCTCTAATCTTTAACTGAACTTTAAATATCTATGAATAAACCCTAATCATTCATACACTATAAAAGCAAGGAAGAGAAAAAGCCCAAATATTACAGATAACCAAACAATAGTATTTCTGAACTTCAGAAGTACAGAGAGTGCAGCTGGGGAATAATATATTTTCTGTACCCTTGGTTAAGTTAAATTTGGTTTGGCAGGGAACCTTTAGGAATAGATAAGGCTCTGTAAGTAAAACTCTGCAGTTTTAGCCAAAGAAAACAGGCTGTAGATTTGATGACTGTACTTGATTTATTAGAACCATATGCAGTGCCTTTTGATCTTCTAGATCCAGTAAGCCAACAGATTGATATTTATCAGGAATACACTACATGTAAAGAAGTCTTAATTTGACCACAGTGTTGCTAATAATATAATTATGCCAACACCTGCATCCCATTGACAATAACTGTGTTATACTACATTTAACCAACACTTGCAAGTTTAGCAGTTGTAAAAGGTCTTTTGGGAAACATCCATATTACATATATTTTAAAATAGAAATATGGTTGATGCTAAATACTATTATCAAAGCAATTACCTACTTGTAGTGGAGGAAATGAAAAATTGGTATGGTTGAAACACAAAGGAAATAAATTCAACCTCTAGAACTTGCTAATATATACCAGGGCCTCAGTTTCCTCATAAATAAAAAGGACATTAATATACTACAGTAGCTGTGTGTGTGTCTATATGACTGTGTTCAATAGCTTAGTTCATACCTACAATTCAAACTTTATTTCAATATATGTCCCTTTTGCATACTATATATTCAGATTCAACTAAACCACTAGCAATTTCCCAGATGCAAAACTCTACCTTTTGCATCCATGCATTCATATGTGCTTCCCAATGCATGAAAAGCACTCCTTCTTTTGCATTTTTCAATAATTCATGTCTTGTTCAAGTTTCAGCATAGGTACTGTCTTTCTGATCTGAGAGAATAACTATAAAGAATATCAGTCAATTTTTTCATCTACATTAATAAGAAATCCACATGCAAGTGTGGGTTTTTATACTCCAATTTAGATGACAGTTACAGTTTCCTGAATAATATATAATTCAGAATTATGCTGAATTGAATTTAGTTTATAATGAATTCTGGGGACAATGAAGTTCACTTACTGTTTTTTCAGGTATCCATTCCTCTCAGGTATAAGACCTATTTATGGGTTCAACTCATTAGGGAAGCTAGTTCCTAACTCCATTTAGGATATTGCTTCCATTATGGAAGACTTTATTATTTCTTTATTATTTATTACCATATATATGTATTATATGCATAATACATGAGTGTGTATATTTGTTATATATATATATATATATATACCTGATTGTGTGTGTGTGTGTGTGTGTGTGTGTACACATACCCACACACAATGCAACTAACAATTTCGAAAGTACATTGTTAATTTTATTTGTTTTATAAGAAGCAGCTAGGAGGGAAGCAGATAATGAGTGCTAGATCTGGAAATAAGTTCAAATCTCATTTATTATCTGTATGAATTAGGGTAAATCACTTTCCTGAACTATAAAATGGTGATAATAAAAACAACTACAAAGGCTTTGTGAGGATCAAATGAGATAATATTTGTAAAGCAACTAGCAGAGTGCTTGGAAGGCAGTAAGTGCTGTGTAAGAACTCAGTTCACTTTTACTCCTCTATTCTTCTCTATTCCATTTGTTCTTTGACTTTCTGTAAGAAGTTTTGTAAGAAGTTTTAGTTGGTGCAGTGGATAGAGCATTGGCCTTGGAGTCAGGAGTACCTGAGTTCAAATCTGCCCTCAGACAATCATTACCTAGCTGTGTGGTCTTGGGCAAACCACTTAACCCCATTGCCTTGCAAAAACAAAAAACAAAACAAAAAAAAAAAGTTTTGTCCTAAGGGCAACAAAAATGTGCCATACTGTTTGATCACTACTGGGTCTATACCCTGAAGGGATGATGAAAAAGGGTAAAAACATCACTTGTACAAAAATATTCACAGTAATAGTGACAGTAATTAATAGTGACGTGGAGCATTTCTTTCATATGAGCAGAGCATATCTATCTTCTATAATCATAAAGTATAGTTTATTGGCATAACATCAATTCTAAATCTTTCTTTTTGTATTTAAACAAATCATCTTCATTATTTGTAATTCTGAAAAGTATTTTCCTAAAAATATAAAAAATATAAAATAGATGATGTCTGAATGCATATGGGACAACAGTAAAGCTATATTCTCCAATCCAAGACTGGCTAACTTGAGGAGAAATAACAAAAGCTGAAGCAGATGTGGGAAAACTGTGCATTGTTGGTGGAGCTATAAACTTTACCAATCTGGAGAACAATTTGGAAACATGTTCAGGGGGCTATAAAACCGTACATATCCTTTGAACACTACTTATAGATTTGTATTCCGTAGTGATGAGAGAAAAAAAAGAGAAAGAACCCATATGTAACAAAATTATTAAAATATTCTTACAGTGACAAAAAACTAGAATTTCAGGGAATGTCCATGAATTGGAGAATGACTGAACAAGTGTGTATGCAACAATACTGTGTTTTAAGAAATAATGAACAAAACAGTTTCACAAAAATCTGTGAAGATTTATATGAACCAATGCAAAGTGAAATGAGAACAAGATCATTCTATATAACAGCAACACTGTAACAATGATCAACCGTGAAAGACTCAGCTACTCTGAATAATGTGTAACTGTAAAACAATTCCAAAAAACTCTAATGAAAAATGCAATCCAACTTCTAGGGAGAGAGAACTGATGAATTCAGTGCAAACTGAAGTATATATATATTTTCACTTTCTTCATTTTCAGTGTCATGTTGTATTAGGGCAACATTGTTTGTTTGTTTGTTTGTTTTTACCAAAAAAGGAATACTTTCAAGACTGTCTGCTTACAAGATTTCCTCTGCAAAGCCTCCTCTCTCAAAAAGTTTAGGTCTATAAATATATAATCATATCCATTTAACCCTCAAAACAACCCTGGGATGTAGGTAGTATGTGGATGAGGAAACTGAGGCAAACATAAGTTAAATTACCTGCCAAATTTGAACCTGTAAAGGTCCAGCACTATAGTCACTGCATTACCTAGATACCAAATATATTCAAACTCCAAAGTCTGGAATTCAAGACCCCCACAATCTAGTGCTAAGGTATTAGTCTCTAGCATTCTCTGTACAGTTATCCCTTCCATGTTGCTTGGGTTAAAGGCAAGGCATCTCCACTATTTGGAAAATTTGGATAAAATTTTTTGGCCCTCCCCTTTTTTTTGTTTGTCTTTGATTAGGTGTTTACAGTACCTTATTATAAAATTTGGGTTGATATTATACAATAAAATGCATATATTTTATGCAATTCTAAGTTTCTAAACTTTTTCTGTGTCATCTGGAACTTCTGCAAAGAAATTCCCATTTAATTTTTTTATATATCTGTGATATATGGAAACCATCTTGGGGAAACCTGAAATGATGTGGAAGGGATATCTATACTTTATGCTCCAAACAAAATAAATTACATTTCATTCCCTGAAAGTTTCCTTCCAGCTCTTAAATTCTTAATCATCCTTGAATGATCAATTCAAATGCTTCAATCTTCAGGAAGTTTCCTCTAATTTCCCCAAATCTGTTATGACTTTTCTGCTCCTGGGTCTCACAAAGAAATTACCACTCTTAACACTATGAGAATTTTTTTTAATACCATTCTAATTTAATTTAATATCAACAAGTTCCATTTCTACAGTACAAGGATCTTGTGTTATCTAACCTCTCTATCTCCCTCCAATGACTTAGATGGTGAACAACATGTAACACTTACTTAATAATTATTTATTACACTATTACAAAACATAGACTTCACCAGGAAAACAAAGAGTTTATTAGTAGATCAGTCACTAATTGCTCTGACCTAGGAAAGTCTTGAATTAAAAAACAGAATCATAAAAAAAAATCTTAAGGTCACTGGAAATTATTTATTAAAGTAGAATATACAAGCTAAATTTTAAACCCATACAGAAATATGTCACTTATTTATCACCTCAGAAATCCAAAAACTGTTTCTTTTTAAAAGAAAGCAAAAAAAAGTTTCTGATGAACTAAGAACTAATGTCATAAAATCTATGTACCAAAGTCAATTCATACAGCAAACCATAATGACCTTTATTCAGAGTATATTTATAACTTATAATTCTGAATATCTTGCTGATCTGGGGGTTACCAGATAAAAATCAATTAGAAGCACTTTTGCTGATAGTAAAGAAAATGGGGTACCTATCAACAGTGTGGTACAACAGAAAGAAATCAGTATTAGGTTTGGAATGAGAAAACTTGGACTCAAGGTTTACCTCTACTAGTTACTATGTGACTTCAGTGAAGTCAATGAATCTCTCTGATATGTCAGTTTCTTCAAATAAATGAGAAATTTAGACAAGATGTCCCTGAAATTCCTTACAGCATTAAATATGAGAAATGTGAAATATAAAATGGAAACCTAGAGGAAAGGAAGAATACTCAAATATAAATGAAAGAACTAGGAAAATCACTGTATTTGGGGTGTTATGAGGCAGCTTACATGGAAGTCCTTGGGAATACTGCAATTATCAAGTAGCATATAATTCCCTTCTAGATGATTAGAATAAGGTGCCAAATTATTAGATCTATGCCCTAGCTGGCCAAGCCCTTGAACCCTACCACTCACTCAATTCCACCAAGTAAAATTAGTCTTAGAGAAAGGACTCCAAATAAAAGCCATAATTCTACACAGAGAAGAGAACTCTCTATTTTCCACAAGAACTTCTGACTGAGAATTGAATTTTTCCTTGAAAAGGATGTTTTCATTGACCTTTATCTTTGGTTGAAGCTATAAATATGGAAGGCATAGTGCTACCTACAAGCCTAAAAAGAAAAAGGTCTAAACAGGACTCAATCCTGATATAAAGGAAGATATAACTTGAGTAGACAGAGTAAAGTAGTAGTAGAAGCTACAGCTAAAAAATAAAGGATCTCTGAGGTACCATGTTTTTTCCTGACCCCCTTTCTCTCTTCCTATTTGAGAGTTTGAAAAAACTACTTACTCTTCTTCCTCCAGGTAGGCAAAGACAATTCCTTGGCTATCTAATGCTTCTTGGGAGGATATGTGGGTACTTCTAGTCCTAGGATTGGTATCAATCAATCATCCACAATTCCATTCTTTTTACAGAAATGCTTGTGTTATATCTTTAAAATTATTGAATTTTATATAATTAAATCTTTTTAATCTAAACTTGACAAAATATCAAACATGTAAGTTTCCATAGGGGAAAAAAAACAAATGTAGAAATATACTTATATATATATATATATATATATATATATATATGAAATTCTTTTGTGTGAATTTCTATGACCTTCAACTTTTTGTAAAGTATATATTAAATTTAACAATTTGATTAGCAATACTTCTCTTAACCATTTTGAACTTTTCTGCTGACTGTATTTTTTCATAAATATTTCACTGACACTGATTTTTTCTTTTTTTTTCACTAACTCTTCCCCACTCACTATTGCCACAATTTTCCACTCAAAAGACAAAAGCCCTCCTTTGTAACAAATAAGCAGTCAAGGAAAAAAAGCCAGAATCTGCCAAAAAGTTGTAGGTATACTTCATCAGTCTTGAGGTATGACCTCTTCCTAAAGTAATCATAACTCTTAAATCTTTAAAAGATGTTTTTCCACATTTTCCCCTTTAAGTCTTATTCAATGATTAAAATCAGAAAGTCATTGAACTTTTTTCCTGATGTTAATACCTTTAAAGGAATCATGAATGATTTTTATATATAAATGAAAGAAAAATAATCTACCTCTCTCATCTTCCAGTCAGGATTCTCCAAATCTTCTGAAAGATCAGCAGGATGTCCCTGTCAACAGTAAAAACACACAATCAAAAGAACTGGGGATAGCAAATGCTGCAGCATCATAATTTATTAACTTGTAGGTGATAACAGTAAATATATCTATATTGCACACAGCTGAAAACTCATACAACCATATTTATTATTTTTTGTCCAGATAAAATAGCTTTGAAAATGTAAAGGATAATTAAGCTATCTATACTTTTGAGAACTGCATATTAAAACCATCAGATTCTCATAAAAGAGATGAGAAATGAATGACTTTAATGATAAGCTTGGAGGCAACTTTCCAAAGTACTTCAGATAAAATGTAGAGCTTTTAGGTAAAGAAAATAGTGGCAGATTTGATATTGCTCCATTAAAAAGGACATAAAGGAAAATCTATCAAGACATTTGGAGTAGAAGGTAATAAGTTTAAATAATGTATAAAGAAAAATGATGCTAATAAAAAACCCTGCATATTGTGTGGTTGTTCAATTCAAACTTCAAAACATACTACATAAACCAAGAGATAATATAATCTGAAAGTCAAATTATTGTAAAGTTAAATTTCTTTGTATACAATGGTCAAGTAATCTAAATCATTGCTATATCCTATTACACTCAATTCTATTCCTTTTGTGAACAAATGTTGTCTCTCTACAAAGAGTAAAAAAAAATACAACTTAGAAAAATCACTACCTTTTTCTTTCTTTTTACAAATCTGCCAAGTATTTTGACAAATTGGCTGCCACATGCTACTAGAAAAATAAACAAAATTTTTCAAAATACATACATGCAAGAGAACAGATGTATCCTTTGTGACAAGAATGAGTCTAAATTAACTAGCAGTGGTGAAAACACTTAAAAATTGTAGGTCAGTGTGATCAAAAAATCTTTAAAATAATACAAATTGATTGTTCAAGATACTCAAGACATCACATTTACAAGTTTCCTTTAAATCAAAATTTAAGTTCATTATACATCTGTACCTAAAAGAATGCAAATGATGTCTCATTTTTACTGAATTAAAGTCAAAAGTACTGGTTGTTACAGTTATAGTTATACAGTTTATTTCATAATTGTCCATTAATAGCAAATTTCACCTAGTTACTTAATGTATTACAGAACAATAAGACATGAAAATAATATTTATTACTTTGTAAATTTTCCTGGAAGGAAATCAAACAAAGTTTCAATTCTGAGAAAAGAAATCCGAGTTCACTTACATCAAGTTCGTTCCTCAATTTCTGCTTAGGATGCCTAACAAAATACACAGACTTGGGACTCAATTTTTGTTCTAAAAACTGTCTTTTCAAAAGGGGGTAAATACTTTCTACTAATGATAATTAGTTGAAGATTGAGGGTTAAAGAAGACAGAATATCAGTTAGTTGAAATAGGTCTCATTATCTGCAATTAGAAAATATCTTAGCTGGTTCTAAATAATCTGAAGAAAGCATGATGAAAACTAACTAGGGTCTACTAATCTCACTATAAGGCTCAGGTTCTTAAGCTGAAGTTAACCTTAAAAATACAAAAATACATACAAAATAGTTTGGACAAGAAGCATTTTTAAAAAAACTGAATTGCAATATAATTGGTTTCATTTATAATTCTATGTATTTTATAGATTTAAAAATATTGTTGAGAAAAGGGACCTATAAATATCCCCAGACTGCTAAAAAAGACCATATTAACCCCTACCCACCTCCCCAAAAGTTTAAAAATCTCTACAAGGTCATCTACATAAATAAGACCTCAATTTGAATCCTACCTCCAGTACTAAACTAGTTATCACCTTCTTAGTCCTTCTTTGTTAGATACTTGGGCAGGCAGGTGGCTGAATGATTAGAACACTGAGTTTGGAATCAGGAAGTATCATCCTCTTGAGTTCAAATCCTGCCTCAGATATTTATCAGGTATATTACCCTGGGCAAGTCACTTAACCCTCTTTGCCTCAATTTTCTCATCTATAAAATGAGTTGGAGAAAGAAATGGCAAATCACTTCAATATCTTTGCCAAGAAAACCCCAAATGGGGTCACAAGGAGTCAGACACAACTGAAATGTTTAAACAACAAAACCAGATACCATTTTTTTTTGTACTCTTTTTCTTCTTCATCTGTTTTCATAGGCAAGTCACAATTTCCCCAAGTCTAAACTTCCCTGTTGGTAAAACTGGGGTGATAATATCACTAGTACTTCATTTATAGCTTTATTGGAAGGAACAAGTGAAACTGTTTAAAGGACTTAACAAATCTTTGAACTCAGAATTCAAAATCAGCTCTTTATCTTACTGATAATTTTTACCCTTGAGTAAGTTCATCAATGCATCAAATGCTATGTTACATGTTACATATAGGAAGGAAAGGACAATGAATAGGAAATTTAATTTTTAATAGAAAATTTAATAGAAAAACTTGATATTTTAAAAAAGCGATCTTATATTCAATTTGAATATAATTAGAGAAATAATGTAAGGATGCTATTAGTCAAAACAAAAAACCTTGAAAAGACATCCAGAATATCCTACAGACTTCAGTTATGACCATATTTAATTTGTTCCAGACAGATGAATTATTATTATTATTTTCAAAAATCTCTAGGGAGTTTCTATAATATCACAAAATAATATGCTTCAATTTTTAAATATCCAAAATGCTGGGAAATGATCCCTTTAACTGAACTTATCCTCCTTCCTCCCTTGCTGAAGCTTAAGGTTATTTTTCTTCTCAATGGAATGTTCCATTGTATCCTCTTCATTAGGGATAATCACTTTCAACAAAATTCAAAGGTAGTATCAGTACTGTAAAGAGCATGGGATACGATCAGAAGATCAGGGTTTTAGTTCTAGTTTTAATATTTTCTAGCTGTGTGAAAGTATGAAAGCCATAGGCTTCATTTCCTCTTACATGACAGGGTGGCTAGTAAGAAAGACTCTTTTACCTTCTTGACCAAACCAACACAAAATGTTAATAAAGATCAAGCATACATAAGAAGTGATATATAAACGTTGATATTAATTACATGCATACCCTGTAAATGAGCACACCATTTATATAACCATAACTATATATGTGTGTATATGGTGTGTGTGTGTGTGTGTGTGTGTGTGTGTGATATATAAAGTTAGACAGTAGATGGGTCAAGTGAGGTGGTTCACAGATGCCTCAAGATACTGGAAAAGTAAGAGGAAAGATTGATTTCATATATATATATATATATATATATATAAAACACCAATGAAGGTTTGGATGGGGAAGAAAAAAATAACTAAAGGATAGTATGTTTTAGGGGTTGGTTTGAAAGTTGTAGTAATAGAGTGAAATTGCAGAGTTTAACAAGTATCAAATTGCAATAAAGCTGAACTTCTTAAAAAAAAGACTAGAGTAACATGAAAGAGAGACAGCTTTTGAATAAGACTGATGTAAAGAAAAATGTCCTAACAATGAGGACAATTTAGGAGTATACAGTTGCCCTTTCAAGATAGTCAGCTGCTTGTCATCATATATGTTTTGATCTAGTTTCTACTGGGAGTATTACTAGTCTCTGAGAGTCATTTATAGATGAAGAAATTGAGGCAAAGAGGGTTAATGAAAAAATTTCATGGAGAAAACTTAAGAATTTCTAATAGGAAAAAAGGCCAATGACATTTAAATTTTCATTTTCAAAAAATGCAATATCTTAAATATACTCAAATATAGACACTCAAATAAAGAATTTTTAAATGTATCTTCTCAACTGGAGAATACCATGAATTTATTCATCAAAGAAATTAGAAATGTATCCTCTAGGCTTCAGAATAGAGGAAACAACAAGTTTAGGAGGGTTGAAGATAATTATGATTACTAATAATCAATTACCAACTAATTATCAATAATAAATAATATTTATTAATAAGAATGGAAATTACTGAAAATTCTGTTAATTAGTAAACATTAGAATTATTGACTTTCACTAACATTTACCTAGTATTATTTCCCAATTTATATTCTTCCTTATGAATATATATAGATAGAAATAGATATATTTCCATAAATAGACACACAAATTTAATGTAATATAGCCTCAGAGTAAGAAATGACAAATATGAAGAATTCAGAAAAGCATGAAAAGATATGGGAACTGGGATAGACAGAAAGAAGCAGTACCAGAATACATACACACACACACACACACACACACACACACAATGATTTTAAGAAAATTTGTTTTGTTTTTTAGGTTTTTGCAAGGCAAATGGGGTTAAGTGACTTGCCCAAGGCCACACAGTTAGGTAATTAGTAAGTGTCTGAGACCGGATTTGAACCCAGATACTCCTGACTCCAGGGCTGGTGATTTATCCACTGCGCCACCTAGCTGCCCCAAATGTTATATAATTTTGATGACAAAGCATGGCACTAGCAAAGACTTGAAGAAATGTACACTTCCTACCTGCATAGAAGATTTGGGGCATAGTTGATGTGGAATTGTACATATACTATTAGATTTGACCAAGATATTAGTTTGTTTGGCTAAATTGTCTCTAACTTTTTTTATTTTTTTGTGGCAAGTGATGACTCTCTGACTAAAGGAAAAAAGGAAAGATAATTCAAAATGATGTAGAAATAATAAAAGAATGATAAAACTGCTTTAAAGAAAAATATATCAGAGTATCTACTTCATATAACTTTGTGTAATATAGAGTGTTTTCAGTCTTTAAACCTTATATCTTTATTCTTTTTGGCAGGTATGACAGCATACTAAATTGATTATTGATTAAGAAAAGATTTATGGTTCTTGTAGAACATAAGTACAAATGACAATGATTTAAATTAGCCATTTCTTACAGTAATGCTATGCATTAATTTGTTACCATTGCCCCCCTACTTTCTGAAAAAAGGAAATTGACACATAAAGATTCAGAATTCAGGTTCAGAGTCTAGTGTAAGAAATTGAAATAACAACAGTAATGATAATAACATTTATATAGTAACTAATATGCAGACACTGCTTCCAAATTTGCATAGCACTTTACAAATTTTCTATCAATTTATCACCATAAAAAACCTGGGAAGGAAGTATTACTTCTGTTCCCATTTTCCAGAAAAGGAAACTGAGACAAAGTTATATAGCTAGTAAGAGTCTAAAATCAGATTGGGATTTAGATATTCTTGATTATCAGTGTTTTAACAACTGTGAGATCTTGTTTTCTCAATAACAAAGGAAGCAGAGATGAAAAAGGATATGAAGCTCTCTATTTATAGAACTTCAGGCATTTTTCCAACTATTTCCTAAAAGTTACTCTCTTTATCTTCTCATTTAGCAGAAATTAACAAGTCCAAATGGTACCAAAAGAGGAAAAGGTATTAATGGTATCAATATCTGCACACTCTGTATGCAATATGAATGTTGGGACAGTCATCAGACTCAGGGATTAGCTCCACAAAAGCTTGTAGGAACAATAGGAGCTTAATGATGGAGAATTAACTAATTTTTAGTGATATTAATTCATCATGATATCTCATTAGGCTTAACATCCATTTTACATTATTATAGTAGACTAGACAGGAGTCAAGGTGACTGGGTTTAAAAGTCCACAGTAAACACTTATTATGCCTAGGTGTCTAATCATTGGCAAATTATCACTTTATTTCTGAGAGCCTCAGTTTTCTCCTCTATAAAATCAAAATAATAAGATTGTATCTACCTACCTCACAGAATTGCTGGGCTCAACTGAAATAATGTATATAAAACACTGTAAATTTGAAAACATTATTAATTCATAACTATTTATTCAGGAAACATAACAGTAATAAGTCACTAATATTTACATAGTATGCAAAGTGCTTTGTGTTGATTATTTTAATTGAGTCTCTCAAGAAACAATCATATGAGATAGTGATTAGGATTATAATTATTCATCTCCTGTCCTAGGCATTGTGAATGTAAAGGCAGAAATAAAAACATCTCTTGGCCTCAATAATTATTTATGTTCTACTGAGGGAAAGTGATATACATAAAGAGAATTAAATATAAAAAAAAAGAAAATAAATACAGAATTTTCTTATTTTAAGGTATGGGGAGATACCAGCAACAAGAAGGATGAGGAAAGGTTTTATGTTGAAGTTTTCACTAGAGTTGAGTCTTTTAAGTTTCCTTGGGATTTCAAGGAAAGAGGAAGGAAAGCACTTCAGGCATGAAATATGTTTTATACAAAGGCAAAAATCTAAGACACAAGTCCTGATAAATTCTGAAGAATAAAATTAGTTCGTTTTTTCTTAGACTAGATAGGATGCAAGAAAGTAGATGAGAGAGAGCACTGGACTAAGCTCAAAAGTTCTAGCTCTGCTACTTAATACTATGGACATATCTCAATCTTTCTGCAACTTTAATTTCTTTGTTGATAAAATGGAATTATGAAAAATACCTACAAGAATATAGTGGAGGAAAGACTAGGATTTTAATGTTGAATGTGATATTACTGAGGTGAAATCATTAACCTTTCTTGGCTTCAGAGTGCTGCTCTTTAGAATTAAGGGATTGAATTAGGTAACTTGTGATCTCTTTCATGTCAAAAGATATAATCCTATGAACTAGAAAAACTGCAAAAAAAGTTATATAACTAAAAAAGGTCAGTCTTGGGCTAAAGGTAAATAATTGTACTTATCTCTCAAAAACGCATCCTGGGAACTGGCCTTCAGAAAACTATTTTAATAAGGATTGTGTCTTCTTTTTTTTTATTCTCCAGTTTTAGATGATGAGAAAACAAGGAATGAAAAGACAAAGAAATATTTCAGAGAAATAAATCACTGAGAAAATGACAAGATTTCCTCAAAGACCATCTAGTTTTATGGGGAAGAGAAAAGGGCATATAAAAAAAATTGAATCTGACAAGGCAATTTTTTTCATTCATTTAACAAACTTTTGCTAGATACCTGCCATTTATATAACACATATTTATCTAACAGGGCTAGATATAATCCTAATCATACATAAGATCACATAAGTATGAGAAAAACAAGTGAAAAGAACTCAGGGGACCTAATAAAGGCAAAAAATGCCTAGAGTTATTTGCTACCATTCATTAAATTCTTTATTAATATTGTTAGAACCTATCAGTACCATGGCCAGCGAATGTGATATTTATAAGGTACCTGGCTCAGAGATGAAAATATGGGATCACAAGAGAACTCCCTCAACTAAGCTGCTTTGTTTATTGGTGACAGTTTGGGTGGAGTTACCAGAGATAACTAAGGAATAAGAAAAGCCTGCTACTGTTGCCTACAGATTGGTCAACTAGATTGGCCAACCTTCACTTATGTCCTTAGGTTGCCTGAATTGTTTATACAGCTCCGGTGAGTAAGACTGCTGCTCCCTATGTGTTTCCTAAGGAAAAATTCCACATATGAGTCCATCCTTAATGTCTACTGCTTCAATTGTATTTGGTGCTCATGTGGCAAGAGAACTATATAAAGGAAGAATCTGTAATGAGAAGATCTTTCAGATACTGCTTCAGGTATATTTCAGGTACAGCATTTTGGGTTTTGTTGCTGCTGTTGGTTGGTTGGTTTGTTTTCTGAGACCCACACCCAACAACCTACAATCACACATATATGTGTTCTACTGGGCATTTTTGGAAAGCAAAGGTATAGCCTTAACACATAGATCCACTAAAAACAGCAAATGGCTAACAGAAATTAGTCATCGTCTTTCTTGTGATACTTAACATAATGAAGATGGTTAAGCAATATATTCCACTGAAATAAACTTATCTTCTATGTCTTCACCCTCTGCCTGAAGCTTCATACAAGAGATTTCTAATAGATAATGACTTTAAAGTTCTATGTAGACTTCCTTTGCACTATTATGTTAAACAGGAAACGTTATCTTCCACAAGGATCTTTCCTTGGCTTCATGTCTTGGCATAATACAGGAATTTTTGCTAATGAGGGCCTAGAGGTTTTACAAGACCACAGGAGTTTTCAAAATATTCTTACATATTCATAATAGTTAAATTAACAGATCTGATGCCAGATGTAAAGTGGCATTTTATGGGTAACTTTAAAAGGTACTAATGGGGTAACTTTTAAAGCAGCTTTAAAATATGTAGCTTTGAACTTAATACAAAATCATGTAGGCTTTTGATCTTTTGTTATGTTGCACTATTATGCAGTGAAGTGATCAGAAAACTTAGCTTTCCCTATCCCCCCCATCCCTACCACCTAGCAGATTTGGGGGTTCCCCCACCTCACTTTCACCAAAAGAAACATAGACTGAATAGTTAAACAATCTTAAAAAAACAATAATTAAAAGCTTTCCCTTTGACTAGTTGTCAAAGTTCAGAGCACTTACAACAGCAGCAAAATAAATCTTCCTTATATAGCATAACATGTGTCCAAAGGTAAATTTAAGTACTTATGTGGAGTCTATAATTCCTTAATTCTCAGACTGTTGAAGAATCAACAGCATTAACATGATAAAAAAGCATAATCAATTACTATTCACTGAGAATTGATCAGGGGATAAAGGCAAAGGATACTTGTAGCATGTATAGGACAACATCATACTCTCAGAAGACATGGCTGACCTTTAGCTTTATGAGAGGGCAATTCTAATAAAATAGCAAGCACAGACAAAGGCTATCTAGGAATACAGATGATAGACATAAGATAGCCACAAACAGACATAGTATGTGATTTTATACACATATTGTATATGTGTCTGTATATGTATATTGTATATGTAAACATATATATATATTTGTTCAGTTGTTGTTCATGTGTCCAACTCTTTATAACCCATATAGAGATGTGTATATATTTTATATATTTGCATATATGCATGTGTATACATGTGAATGAATAATTGATGAATAATTGTACTATGTGAAAGGATATTATCAAACAGTATAGTAAAAGTACTGTCAGAAATTACTTCTCTATTTAGCAAATTTGATTAGGTTGCATACTAGATTATGCTGAGCTTTTAGAATGTTTGTACTATGGGGCACTACCATGCCAAAAAAACTATTCCATGTGTCAGAAGGACATCTAAATATAGATGAGACAGACTATAAAGACTATCTAGTTCATACTATAATCATTTTTCAAACTGAGGAAATCATAGACCAGTTAGGTATGTGACTCACTCAAGACTATTCAGAGACAAAATATAAGCATAGAAACAGAATCAGTATTCTTTTCTCTTATGTTTGGTTCAATAACATTACTACCAAATGAGACAAAGTACCCCAATGTTCAAAGAATATTTATATCCAAATAAAATGGAGAAGTGATTTTTTTGTTGGAAATGTTATATTAAGCAAACTGCATACAGCTTCCTCAAGAGCTATATGAAAAGAGTAAGGTATTAATGAAATCTTGATGAATAAGATACAAGAACTCGGGAAAAGAAATATAAGGATGCTTTCTCCAGAATGCAGTCAGTCTACAAAAGGATAATGTTCTATAACTACTGAAATAGTTGATCATGGGGGAAAATGAGTTAAGCAGTCCACCTAATTCAAATTTAGATTTATAATCAATAGTAAATTATGCAGTACATTGACTATTATTAACAAGTAGGCAAAATGGAGCAACTACAAACATCTCACCAAATTAGGTATTCATTTAAAGGTTTGCTCATTTTGGGAGAGAAGAAGGAATTCACTAAAACAAAGCCTAACAGTATGATACTTAGCAAAAAGTGAGTTTAGGAAAAAAAAAAGCCCATTCACCAATATGTAATTAGATTATGATATGCTAATATTATATTTTTGACCAAATAGCTTATTTCTTTAGCTAAATGCTATAATATTCATAAGATGATGTTAACATGCCAAATAAAAACATATTGGAAATCCCAAAAGGATGAATAATATTTGTTTGTGTTTATTATTTTTAACTGTATTGACTTCTCAAGCATAATCACTACTTATTCTTTAAAAAAATTTTTGGAGCATTAATTCTACCATAAACTGGTTAATTAAAAAAAAGTCAAATAAACAAAGTATAAGATAGAAACAAAGACAATATAAGGCATAAAATAACTCACACTCATATAGGATTTTAAGCTTTAGAAAGTACTTTTATAGATATTACCTCACTTTTAGCATCACAAAAAAATAAGTGAGGTTGTTATACTTACCACAATTTACAGATGAAGAAATGAGACAGAGAGGATTACCAGTTTGCACATTGTCACAAAGCTGATTTATGTTGAAGGAAAAAAAACTGAACCAGAATCTCTCCACCAGCTTCAGCATTTTTTTTTACAACAGACTAAACACTACAATTTGCTGATGTTGAATGACACAAACCATATTATTGAATATTTTATTTCTCTCAGACCATATTATTTGTGTTTACATTCATGCATATTTATGCATATATTGCATGTTTTACATGTATACATGCTTCTAATATCTATTACACTTGATGTAGCAGACATTGCAGGTAAATTAACATCTCTATCTTCTATCTCCCACATCTGGAACAACTTCTACATAGTATGTGATTAACAAATAACTGTTTAATTTGAATTTATAGAAACACAAACCTAAGAGTTTTAATAGTGATTCAACAGTAAAATTAAACCTACTGTTTTATTAATTGTGTTTTTACTGTTATAGGGAGTATGCAAATGAGGAAATGCCATCTATCAAGATGACTCTAATACTTAAAAGTCTTAGAAAATTATCTAAGAACAAAGTCACTTAGAAAATTGGTCACATGCGATTCCTAACATTACTGAGGGGTTAGGGAATAAGGCCAAAAAGAGATTAAAATTTAATTAGGAGGGGCAGCGAGGTGGTGCAGGGGACAGAACACTAACCCTGTAGTCAGGAGGACCTGAGTTCAAATCTGGACTCAAGACACTTAATAACTCCCTAGCTGTATGACCTTCAGCAAGTCACAACCCCACTGCCTTGCAAAAAACTAAAAAAAAAACAAACTGGGAAATGTTTAACAAAATTAAAAATAGGTAATTCTAGATTGTAAAACTATGTCATTATGTGGCCTTTAGGGATCCATATATATGATTTAGTAAAACTCATGGGTTTTTCCTTATTTGTTTTGGTCCAGAACACCAAGAGCACTTGCCCACAGGTAGCTATATGTCCATGGTGAGAACTTCCTACCTATGAGGCTAAACTATCTACAATAGGCAAAAAGCATCTATTAAGCACCCATAATATGACAGGCCCTGTGGTTTGCTCTCATGGGTTATTATCCCACTTGAAATATTTAACTAGTCCTCCAGGGGCCTTCTAGTCTTCATGGTATCCAAGTAGAAATATTTTACCATTTCATCCAATCCACTAATATCAATTTATTTCATGATTTCAAGGGCAGCAAAAACAAGAGGGCCATGTAAATTCATATTATGCTATTTTACCAGCCCATATAAGCAAGCAGGGAGGCTAACATTTCTTTCACTTCCAACATCTTTTTATTGAAATTTCTCTCAAGATTAATTTTTACTCTTTTAAGAAGACAGAAGCAAATACTTGAAATTTAAAATGGACCATGCCATTCTCTGACTATCTCAACAAAAGATTAATGTGCCCTTCCAGACTTTATAATGTAATAGGGAAGATGCTGCATGATTATATTCCTATTTATAAAACTGTTCAGAGAAGAAGGCTTCTTTGTCCTTTACATTACTCTATTTATTGGTATAAAAAAAGAATAAAAGATTAAAATATTTGACCAAGTTATATTAATCAATGCTTTTTTATTTTTCCAACCAAATTCTAAAATTTTCATATAAAATAGAGATTCCTTCTCTCCTCTGATGTAGAAATTAAATTCAATGAGGACTTTTTTTTTAACCTCAGAGTTTTTCATCAGGAGTTCATTAACTTTAAAAAATTGACAGTTTTTTTTAATGTTTCCTTGTGAGACTATATATTTCAATTTATGCATTAAAGACACTATTCTGAGAAGAGGTACACAGGTTTCACAAGGTGGTCAAAAGAGTTCAAGTAACTTATACTCACACACACAGGAATGCTCACAGGCGTGCGCACACAAACACATGCACAAACACACACACCCTGCCTTAACAATTTTAGGACCCCTTTTCTTCAGAGTTTCTTAGGGAAATTGGAGAAAGGATTCCAGTTTTGGTAGGGGTGAACCAGATAAATTTCCAAAGCTATGTCAGCTCAAAATTCTACAATCCCTTCCTTCTTCGTTTTTCTGGCTTCATGCCAGAAATCATAAAAACTTATTTTTTAGAGTTTGGAAAGATTTTTCGAGAGTTTCATTTCTTTAAAACTTAGCTAGTTAATATATTCCAACACAAAATCATTGATGTCAAGTCAAATAACTGAACATCTCATTTCTCTGGCTTCCATCTATCTAAAGCATACCCACATGTGTGTATATGTATGTGTGTATAAACTAACTTTATCTGGTCTGAGTTTCTCTGAGAGGATCCCTCCAACTTTTGGAAGATGAGCATAGCAACACATTGTTGGTGGAGTTGCAAAGGGATATAACCAATCTAGAAAGCAATTTAAAATTATGCAAATACAACAAACATACATTCCATTTGCCCAGGAAAGTTCTCTGCACACCCAAGTATTTATAACAGCACTTTTTTTGGTGGTAGCATATAGCTTAAAACAAATAAGATAGGGGTGGCTAGGTGGCGCAGTGGATAGAGCACTGGCCTTGGAGTCAGGAGTACCTGGGTTCAAATCCGACCTCAGACACTTAGTAATTACCTAGCCCTGTGGCCTTGGGCAAGCCACTTAACCCCATTGCCTTGAAAAATCTAAAAAACAAACAAACAAACAAGATGTTCATCTCAGGGAATGACTACATACCAAGTGAGATAATAAATACTATGCTACAATAAATGATGCATATGATCAATTGAAAGAAGCATGGAAAGATTTAAAACAATTGATAAAAAGCAGAATAAGCAGAAAGAGAAAAAAATAAACAATGACTACAAAAATACAAATGGAGAAAATAACTACAAAATAACAATAAATGCAACAAAAAAAATTTAGAACCAACTTGACCCAAAGAAGAGATATGAGAAGGCATTTGCCCTCTCCTTTGATTAAGTGGGGTTCCATGAATGGGAAACATTAGATCTAACATATTTTTCAGGGTGTTAATTTATTTTACTGAATTTTTTTTTCTCTTTGTTTAATTGTTATAATAAAAGGTTCTCTGGGAGAAGTAATAGCAGGATATAAGGAAAAATATAAAAACAAAAATATCATTTGAAATCTTTTTTATATAAAAAAGAAGACAATGTGTTCAATACATCTATCAGAAGAAGACCAAGTGTTTCTATTTATGTAAGAGGACTTCCAGTTACATACTGGTCATATCATATAGTTAGGTAAGATGGGAAAATGCAGTCTCAGAATAGCAAAAACCACAGGTGACACAGAAGGCAATGAAACTATAGAGAACTGATATAAATAATCTTAAGCCTATCAACAGGGTGGCTAGGTGGCACAGTGGATAGAGCACTGGCCCTGGAGTCAGGAGTACCTGAGTTCAAATCTGGTCTCAGACACTTAATAATTATCTAGCTGTGTGGCCTTGGGCAAACCACTTAACCCCACTGCCTTGCAAAAAACCTAAAAATAAATTTAAAAAAAGTTTATCAACAAGTGGAATGTAAGGAGTATTGAATCTAGATCCAGCTATTAGAGAAAATAGGTTCAAATCAGGCCTTTTTAATGTATTGTCTTTGTGATTGGATAATCTACCTTATCTTTCTCCACCTTTTCTCATCTTTTAAAGTAGAGAGAGGAAGCATTAAGGTTTCTAAGTTCCCTTTCAAGGTCTAAAATCTATGAACTTATGATCATCAAAGACACATATGATGAAAAAGATTAGACTGGTCATATATCAGGATTGAAGAACAACAGAGAGGCAATCCTATTGGTTCATTAGTATCCTCAAATTACTGTAAGAGCTAAAGTATGAACTCTGCTCTCAAGTGGGTATTTTATAGAAGCTTTATAAAAACACATGGCTGAGAATTATACAGGATGGCAACACATAAAAAGGCATAATATGTATTCAGTGGAAAGAACATTCACAACTATGAGATCAAGGATCTATTAAGTATCTATTGAGAATTTAAAGCATTGCACATGGGATGTATTTTTTCACATCTTTTGCAATCTGCCAATAAGAAATTATAAAGCATGTACTACATACTAAGGCACTGAGGATATGAAAAAAAAGACTCTCATGGAGCTCATAGGCTAATGGGGGAATCAACAGGCAAAGAACTATGTAAAAAATTATGTATAAGACAGAGTATTTGTAAGATAAATTGGTGATAAAGCAGAAACACCAATTTTAGTCAGTTTTCTCAAAATTTTAGTTACAAAATGGAAAGGAAATATGGGAAGACAACTAGTAGAGAAAGACAGAGTAAGTTAATATTGTTTGAATATGGACAAGACAGGAGCATATTTCTAGGCAGGGAAAAGTTGAAGGCAAACAACAGTATGAGGATGGGAAGGGGAGTAGTCTACTTGAGAAGACAGACTAGAATGGTATGTCCTCTGAATATAGAGTTTACTTTTACATACAAGAAAGGGAGGAAATAATATATCTCTGATATGAGGATAAGGAGAGAAGTTGATGAATGCTCTAAATTATATTAGCAATTTTTTTTACTGTGCTATGTTATAGAAAAGCTTGGGTTTTTTCTATAATTTAAAATAAAATTTTTAAAAATATTAGGCAAAGCTCTAAGCTAATAGAGTGCTTGTTAAGACCGTAGGGAGATTTAAGGAAGGATTAAAAAAAAATTTAGAAAAATTGCTGTGACGATAGCAAATCAATTAGGGAAGTATAAAAGGGCTTTTAACTTTTTTTAACTTTCAACACACTGTGTTTACTAACAAATTAAACTAATACTATTTAAATGGTTCACATAGTAAATGTGTAAAGTTTCTTTCCCCAATTCACTTACATTCATTTGGAAAAAAATACAGATAAATACATTAAGTTTAGGCACTTCTAAGAGAAATGTCAAGATAAAGGGGATGAATAAAAAGCATCACATGCTTCCTGCTGAATGGATAACCTGAACTAGATGATAGAATATTTCTATCACTCTAGTTAATTTCTGTAAGGGTAATAAGCACTGATAGTCTATTATATGCCAGGCACTATACTAAGAACTTTATAAATATTATGTTATGTGATCCTCACAACATTCCTCTGAGGTAGGTGCTATTACTATATCTATTTTAAAGCTGAGAAAACTGATGCAGAAGACAAGTGACTTGTCCAGAGTCACAAAGCTCTGCTACATATGCAAAGTCACATTTGAATTCAGATATTCTTGGCTTGAGACTCAGCACAGCATACTAGCTGATTTTATAACATCCCTTGGATATATTCTTCAATTTCATGGTAGAGGTACATCAAATAGGAAATGTCACAAGGGTTATACTGAGGATGTCGGCACTGTCACAGCTTATTGTTTTGGGTGAATAAGAAGAACCATTTGTATATAGTTGGGAGCTATTAAAATCATGTGATTATATGATCATAGATTTTTTTAATTGAAAGGGACTTTATTAATTATCTAATTCAATGCCATCAATTTTTAGCTGAGACAGTGAGGCCCACTGAAGTCAGTAACTTGCCTATAAAGATAACAAAGTTATTATTTGAAACAAATTGCTATGTGTCCAAATCTGATACCCTTCCCACCATATAAAAACATAAGTAAGCATTTAATACTCAACCTCAATCCAGGGTTACCAGCATATGGTAACTAAATATTAGTGCTCTGGGCAAGGACCAGAAATGGACTTCTGTCAAAAAAGCTCAGAAACATCTTACAATGACCCCAATTAAAAAAAAAACAACTAAGAACTTGTTTCCAAATCAATGAGTCATCATTAAAACTGTATAACTTTCAGAAGTTTGTGGTTTCCAAATTTGGTCTCTGATCCTAGAGAAAAGAACATTTTGACCTTGTAAACTTCTAAGGAGGAAACAGGCCAACAAATGGTAACATGTGGTAAAACCTAAGCCTGTAAGGCCTAAAAGAATTGGTGACTTATCAGCCAAGCAAGGATATGAGAGATGTGACAGGTCATTTTCACCTCCCTCCCCTCCAACTAACCTTTGTTTTTCATGGAAAGTATGCAGCATGGATATGGTTTTAATATAGGAAACAAAGAGAAATAATGAATGTCTTTGATGACCTTTTTTTTAATTAAGGGTCAAATGCCTTGGATAAGATTTCTTTTCTGCTGGTACAGAAAACACAATTAGTAATAAAAGAAAGAAAGAAAAGAAAGAAAAGAAAGGAAGAAAGGAGGAAAGGAGGAAAGAAAGAAAGAAATCTGTCTTCTAAAGTCTCATAAAGGTCAAAGAACTTATTAAACCATTCAGAGATTGGTGGGGAATGAAAAGATGAAAAGATTTTTGCATACAATCAATGCTTCAGGATTTAAAATATATCACATTGATAACAGTTGTCATACACAGTAAATACATACTTCTGAAAGAAAAGAATTTGAAAAACTTCAGAAGGACTTAAGAATAAAATGAGATAGGTTGAATGAAAAATTATACTAACCACAAACAAATAAATGTTCTTCAACATACAGCTTAAAAAACAACACGTTTATGAACAATAAATTTCACACAAAACCAAGATAAAACATATACATATACATGCATATACTTTTTCAAATCCCCATTTCTTATTTCTTGGAAACATCTATAAGCCTTTTTATGAAAAAAGTCAGCCTGACCAAGTTTCCACAAAACACAATCTAGAAATAAAAGCTCTGGGAAAAGTATTATAATGATACAATTAAGGAGGTAAGACAGTCTGTCTTAGAGCATGATGCAACTATAAAAATTTACATAATAATAATACAATAATCATAGGTGGAATCCCTACCCTATTCTTCTCTACATCTTTGCTATGAGACCACTTCATAGACAAAACTGGATGATATAACAGGGTCCTTTGAGTAGTTCTGCAACTAAATGCTTTGGAAGAGGTCTAAATAAATTCTCCCAACGATGATACTTAAATTCTGGGAGTAAGTCCATTATATAGTAGAAACATGTAGATTCAGGAGGTTCCCATGAATTAGCTGTGTGACCCATGAAAAAGTTGCTTTACCTCTCTGGGTCTCTGTTCCTTATCTATTATAAACAGATGGTATCCATGTATTATATGTGCATATACACACAGAGGCTATAAACAGATGATGCCTAAAGTTCCTACCAGACTTTTTTTATGTTGAAAATGCTATATTAACATGGGCTGATTATCTCATTTTGGGATTATTCATGTTCTTTATCTCTTATTCCTTATCTTCCAATGATCTTTTTTTGTGGTTTTTGTACAAGCCTGTTAGCACTGCTATTAAGACAATGGGTAAAAGGGTGGCAGAGGGATTAAAAGTTAAAATGAGTCATGCCTCTTAAAAGGGCCTGGTGAGTGTATATAAGGATGCTAAAATGAATAGTTAATGGGACATTTGGGAATTACCTTTAAATTTTATTTTCATGCTCTCTAGTATGACTTCAGTAAGGCTAATATCAAATGATTTTACGATTAATATGAGAAGACCCATGAGAAAATGAGAAGTAACTGAAGGTTAAAGAATTAGAACATGAGAGTCTTGTGGTTAAAAATTATTCAACTGAAGAGAGAGTGAAGAAAGAGGAAGGAAGGAGTTTGGAAGCTTTGAAGGGATTGTTTTTAAGTACTCAAAATCAGATTCACTTAGAAAGTGATTGATCATTATTAAATAATAATGAGTTCAAAGGTCATCAAAAAGAAAAAATCTACAAGGGGCAGTAAATAAGAATTAAAACGTTAACTGTCAATTTTTTATTTGTTTTCTGAAGTTCCAAGAAGAAACAAAATCAGAAATGCTTCAACACACAAATTACAACATGGTATAATGGTAAACACATCAAATAGGGTCTTGAGTTTGGCTCTTGATTTTTAACATTCAGGAGTAGTATGACTTCAATGAAGTCAATTATCTTTTTTTGTTTGTTTATTTGTTTTTGCAAGGCAATGGGATTAAGGGACTAGTCCAAAGTCTCACAGTTAGGTAATTATTAAATGTTTGAGGCTGGATTTAAACTCAGGTCCTCCTGACTACAGGGCTGGTGTTCTAACCATTATACAATCTAGCTGCCCCTCAGGAAACTCTGAATTTATGATACAGAATAAGAATGGTTGGTTTTCTGGACTTGAAGAATTTCCTCATCCAGAGTTCTCTACTGCTATGAAAATCACAGGTCCCAAGCAAAAGAAATACACCAACAAAATTATAGTATAGTACTGTCTTAGGATCAACAGGGCAGAAGTTACAATTTCTAGAAGGAAGGATTCTTCAAAACTAACTTGTCAAGAAAATTCTTTCTTCACTCTCTGGGGATACCCTTCAATCAGCTCTGCCTAGTTAATATTGTCTACTTAGAAAATAATTTAGCAGAAGTTATGGTATTATATTAGTATGACTATAATTTCAATTCTGAATAATCTACAGAAGGATAATTGCTGGTAAATCAAATTTTGTCATAACTTGTATAGTCAAGAAAAATATCTGATGTTGCATGAATTCTATATAGACTATAGAAAACATTATAGTTCTATATAAACTTTGACAGATTATTTCTAAATCTGGAATAAAAATATTTATATAGAAACAGAAAAGAATGGATATCCCCTTAGGCTCCTTTATGATTTCATTTGTGTTACCTCTGAAAGTACCTCTAGTATTTACTGAAATATGATATTTATAGGTAAAACTAAGTAAGTAAGCTCATTCTATAGAACTGAATAAGGAAGTATCTTAATTTCTCTAACTACACATCTTAAACATGAGTTGATATTCAAGAAATTGTTGGGGGCAGCTAGGTGTCACAGTGTTCAGCCAGGATGAATACCCAGACAATAAAGAAGGTAACCAAAGTTGAAGGAGCAGGCTTCAAATATACAATCTTTTTTGTTTCAAGAATAGTACATAGTTACAAGCTAAACTTGTATCAAACTTGCAAAAAAAGAAGTCAATCAAGAATGTTTCACTATCAAAATTCTATCAAAGGGATATAGAACAGTTACTGTAATTAAAAATTCTCTATTAGGAAAGTAGATTTCTCAAGGTTAAAGCACATTATTCAACCAACAAAAGGCTGAAACAGAAGACTAAAGTTTATAATAGTAAAATTTACCACATAGACAATGCTCTTGAAATTTTAATAAGAATTAAAGATGAAAATTAGATTCATTTTATAGAAATTCATCTAACTCTTTCTAAAAAGGCATCTCTAATGTAAAGCAAAGTATCTTTGCAATGGGTTTTTTTAAATAAAAGATAAAATTGTATCTTTGACTTTCTGTCTAAAAATAACAAATATTCTCTCCTTCCCCCCTCTCCCTCTCCCTCTCCCTCTCCCTCTCCCTCTCCCTCTCTCTCTCTCTCTCTCTCCCCCCCCTCTCTCCTTCTCTTCTATGTCCTAATTAGGAACAGTGGCCAAAATCAAGTCACAATGAGACACTAAAACATAACTGAATTTTAGAAATCATTAATTATTAAATCAACAGATCTCAGGTGGAAAGAGAACTAAAGAATCACAAAGCTGAAATACAAATCTGGCTTCAACTCCAGTTCCTATATGGTTCTATATAAATCACTTAATCACTTTTCTTTTTTGTAAAAATGGGATAATCAAATTTTGAATGTTCACCTCAGATGTTTTTTGAAAGGATCAAAGATAACAGATATAAACTGGTTTTTTAATCACATAGTACTATGCAAGTAAAACCTATTATTATTAATCTCTGGACCCTCTCTCACACAAATTTATAATTTACAATTAACAAGCAAAATATTCCAGAGTATAATATAAACAAAGAAATTTCACCAGCATTCTATTAATACTACAGAAAATGAAGGGAAATGTGTAAGACAAGGTCAGACAGAGTAAAACTAAATTCAGTAAATGGTCAAGTAGACTATTCATGACTCAAAGAGGCCAAAAGTCTTCAAAATTTAAAAATTATCTTTCTTATTGGGCTGAATATACATAAGCACTTTAGTCTCAAAGTTATTTTCTCCCCTAGTTCGAAGGCAGACAGAATGAAAAGAGAGAGCCTGCATAGCAGTATAATGGATAGCTTTTACAAACTGCATATTTACCATACTTTCAGATTTTACAACCCTTGCATTCGCTAAAGGAACAAGTCATTAAAAAGCCACTTTGAAAATACAATAAAGACCTTCTTCTCTGATTGTGACAACCTTCCATCAAATAAAAATGTAAGGTCGAAGCTTCAACAGCAGGATATTTACTACCATCTCCAGACATTTTAAACAGGACAAGGAATATGGTGGGGGAGGGAGAAAGGAAATAAGACACACACAAAAAAGGAGGAAGGGTTTTCGGATTTTTTTAAAACTGCAATTTAGGTGGTTTGCAGTACTTATCTCGTATCTGAGTCACCCCGAACTAACACTACTGAAAAAAAAAACGGATGTCAAAGTAAAGTTCATTCTCCTCTTCTAATTAGTGTTATCCAAAAAAAATATGCTAATAAATTCAAAGAAATAATTAAAATCTATTATTTCCCAGACTTGATATTTTATCAAATTTCATCTTCCTAGTTTTCCAAAAAAGGAGTTAATCAGGTCACTTTATTCTGTTAACCTTAATTTTTGTATAAGAATTGGAACTCCTTGTATTCAAGGAATTTGAAACAGACTATCAGAACAAGTAATGGATTATTTAATTTTTACTTTCCTTTATTCTTCATTCTTCATTTCCATGACATCAAAACTTGTCCTCTCAAAACCCAAACATTCTTTAAAGCTCATGAATTCTTTTAAAATAAAAATTTGGGGGCGACTAGGTGGCACAGTGGATAGAGCACTGGCCCTAGAGTCAGGAGTACCTGAGTTCAAATGTGACCTCAGACACTTAATAATTACCTAGCTGTGTGGCCTTGGTCAAGCCACTTAACCCTATTTACCTTGCAAAAAAAACTCATATTGTTTGATCTACAAGGGAAAAATATTAGAGTCCCAGGCAGGATAGGTTCAATACTTGGACTCTTTTCTTTGTTCTTTATGTTTGAAGTGATGAATAGCAACCTAGAATTATAAAATGTGACATTTTTACTGATATTCACAGATCTTAAAGACCATCCATGCATTATGTTGCATTGGGGCAGCATAGCTTAATACCAAAAAGGGGATACTTTCAAGGATGTCTATTTATAAGATTTCCTATGAAAAACATCCTCTTTCAAAAAGCATATATCTATAAAGATATATAATCATATCCATTTGGTTATTATTAGCAGTTAAATTTAAATGGGAGGGGGGAAAAGACTTTAACAATCAGTAAGAAGAACAATAAAAATAAAAGATGCCCCCTAGCCCCTTCAGTATAGGTGAAAAATTGATCTCTTAAATCTCTCTCTCTCTCTCTCTCTCTCTCTCTCTCTCTCTCTCTCTCTCTCTTTAAAGATTTTTGCAAGGCAGTGGGGTTAAGTGGCTTGCCCAAGGCCACACAGCTAGTTCATTATTAAGTTGTCTGAGGCTGGATTTGAACTCAGAGACTCCTGACTCCAGGGCCAGTGCTCTATCCATTGTACCACCTAGTTGCCCCATTTCTTAAATCTCATTGAAAAAGGCTATTGTCTATGAAACTTGTTTCTTATCTATGGGATAATCAGAAGAGTTTCAAAAAAAATTGACTAATGTAGATGGTTCACTATTAAGTTTCAGCAATCTAAATGGTAATTCATTCATTCAATAAAACTTTTTTACTTTCCAAAAAGAGGGCAGCTTAAAAAAAGAAAGAATTTGGGTGGCGTAGTGGATAAAGCACCGGCCCTGGAGTTAGGAGTACCTGGGTTCAAATCCAGTCTCAGACACTTAATAATTACCTAGCTGTGTGGCCTTGGGCAAGCCACTCAACCCCGTTTGCCTTGCAAAAATCTAAAAAAAAAAAAAAAAAAAAAAAAAAAAAAAAAAAAAAAAAGAATTTGAATCAGAATTTTTAAGACTTAAAGATTTTTTTGTACAGTATTTTTCCTGTTACAGGGTGTAACACATGAATATCATTAAGAGGAGCAGCCACACACCTCCTCAAAACAAAATAATTCAGGGCAAAGTGCCATCTGGTCCAAGTAATTCTTTCCTTGAAATTTTTATGCTCAAGAAAATGTTAAAACCTCATACTTGAAGAACATGTCAACTTATCCAATTTTGTTTTTAAAAATACTTTTTAAATGTCTTTAAGAACTATGCTATTATAAGGAATCCATGTTAACAGAAATCCAGAAGAAAATGTCCAACACTTAGAAATCAGACTTAACTAAATCCCTTCCTCTTCACATTTATATTCTTTCTTTTTTTAAGGTTTTTGCAAGGCAATGGGGTTAAGTGGCTTGCCCAAGGCCACACAGCTAGGTAATTATTAAGTGTCTGAAGCCTGATTTGAACTTAGGTACTCCTGACTCCAAGGTCAGCCAAGGCCAGTGCTCTATCCACCACACCACCTAGCCGTCCCATTACATTTATAATCTTAAATGTATGTGTGTACACACTTTTCATCTGAAGAGAGGAAAATTATGGGAATAACTACTATAGTCTTTAGAATTCATTTTTTTTTAAATCCCTTGTATTACTGTTGATGGAGCTGTGAACTCATCCAACCTTTCTGGAGACTAATTTGGAACTACGCTCAAAGTGCAACAAAAATGAGCATACCCTTTGATCTAGCATTACCACTACTGGGTCTATACCCTGAAGAAATGATGAAAAAGGGTAAAAATATCACTTGTACAAAAATATTCATAGCAGCCCTGTTCGTGGTGGCAAAGAATTGGAAATCAAGTAAATGTCCTTCAATTGGGGAATGGCTTAACAAACTGTAGTATATGTATGTCACAGAACACTACTGTTCTATTAGAAACCAGGAGGAACAGGAATTCAGGGAAGCTTGGACAGATTTGCATGAACTGATGCTGAGTGAGATGAGCAGAACTTGCTCGTTCCATCAGTGCAATAATCAGGGACAATTTGGAGTTGTCTGTAATGGAGAATACCATCTGTATCCAGATAAACAGCCGTGGAGTTTGAACAAAGTTCAAGGACTATTCCCTTTAATTTAGGAAAAATAACCAGATATCTTATTGTCTGATCTTGTTATCTCTTATAGTTTTTGTTTCTTCCTTAAGGATATGATTCCTCTTTCATCACACTCAATTTGGATCAATGTACAGCATGGAAACAAAGTAAAGACTGACAGATTACTTTCTGGGGGGGGGAATAATATTGGGGGAAAAATTGTAAAACTCAAATAAAATCTTTAATAAAAAAAAATCCCTTGTATTTATTTTCCCCTAAACCTGATCTTAAAGATGAATGTCTTAATAAAGTAGTTCTGCTGACCTGTAAATTAAAGCATGTAGATACTTTCAAAAGTGATAAATTCAGGAATATACTGTCTAATGGACTATGTGGTCTGGCCCTTCCCAGTTCTTGTACTACCACCCCACCTTTATCCAGGATTTCAACTTCTAATACCTGAAACTGCTAAAAAATAAACATTCAATCAAAAGTCCAATCAGTCTGCCAAGCTGGTTCACAAAAGCTTCCTTGAACATGTGAATAAAACAAGGACCCTTCCCTTTTCAATGGCTCAAGTCTGCATTTCCTCAGGGCAGGAACTCGTTCAGATTTATTTTAGTTGCAATACTACACAACCTATATGAGTGATCATAGATTTTATAGATTTTATATATTTTACACATAAGGAAACTAAGATCCAGAGAAAATAATCAATTTGTCAAAATGATAATGAGGTAGATCTTAATAAATGGTAGAACTGGAATGTTTCTCTGGGCCTCAGTTTCCATATCTGTAAAATCAAAGCATTAGAGTAGATGAGTGAAAGAGTTCCTTTCAGTTCTAAAGTTATTATGATGTTTCCAAATTCAGTATCATTTACTCTGTATCCTATTTATAGCACTAAATAAATTAATAACAAAAATAAAAGCATTTTATAAAGAGCCCAATTAGTCATGTATTTATTTTAACACTAAAAGGCTAACCAGACAAATGATGTTTATAACTACAGAATGTGAAAACCCTAGAGACTCCATTTTCATTCAGGAGTAAGATATATTTTAAAATGAACTCCTGCTTATTTCCCCCCCACATTTATGGCTCTAATCAGTCATACATAGTTTTTTAAACCTTAACACATATTATGTGGAATTAGTAATCCAACAATTGATTTCATGATACTTTTTTCAAGGGATTGTTTTACCAAGGAGAAAATGTTTTTATATAAGAGAAAACTGCTTTAGAAATTAAATTGTACATAATTGAGAGAACATTAAAGATAAAATGGAAATGAGATAAGGTATGAAGTAGTAAAAAGCACAGAATTTGCAGTCAAAAAAAGGAGTTCAAATTCTCAAATTTCAGTAACTTAACTGTGTGAAGCTCAATAAGTTATTAAAACTTCCTCTGCTACATTTTCCTTATCCTAAGAATGAAAGAGTTGGACTTCTTCAATTCCAAGGTCATTTCATATTCTAAATCTTTGAAGATTGAACATGGTAGTTGATTTAAGGTTAACAATCCATGGTGTTAATGGAAGATCACTGGAACACTTAGCAGACATGCATTCTATATGATCTTGGTAGGAAGTAAAGCATAAAAATAAATAATTATCAAGTACCATCTAAATTCATTAAGTTTAAGTACTTTTAATAAACAAGTGAATAAATATAACCAGAAAGCATAATGATCAATGTCGGAAGGGATGCAGGGAAATTTGGGACACTAATACATTGCTGGTGGAGCTGTGAACTCATTCAGTCTTTCTGGAGAGTAATTTGGGATTATGCCCAAAGGGCAATAAAAATGTGCATACCCTTTGACACAATAATACCACTACTGGGTCTATACCCTGAAGAGATGATAAAAAAGGGTAAAATCATTATTTGTACAAAAATATTTATAGCAGTCCTGTTTGTGGTGGCAAAAAAAAAAATTGGAAATTAAGTGAATGTCCTTCATTTGGGGAATGACTTAACAAACAGTGGTATATGCATGTCATGGAACACTATTGTTCTATTAGAAACCAGGAGGGAATGGGAATTCAGGGAAGCCTGGACAGATTTGCATGAACTGATACTGAGTGAGATGAGCAGAACCAGAAAAACATTGTACACCCTAACAGCAACATGGAGGTGATGGTCAACCCTGATGGACTTGCTCATCCCTTCAGTGCAACAATCAGGAACAATTTTGAGCTATCTGCAATGGAAAAATACCATCTGTATCCAGAGAAAGAATTATGAACTTTGAACAAAGACCAAAGACTATTACCATCAAATTGGGGGGGGGGCAGTTATATTATGTAATTTTACTGTCCCATATTTTATTTTTCTTCCTTAAGGATATGATTTCTCTGTCATCGCATTCAACTGAGATCAATGTATAACATGGAACAATGTAAACATTAACAGAATGCCTTCTGTGGGGGTGGCGGGAGGGATGCAAGAATGGGGGGAAAATTATAAAATTCAAAATAAGTAAAATCTTTTTTAAAAATAAATAAACAAGGCAATATAATGAATAAAAATATATGAATGTTAGACAAAAGTTACTTTTACTTAATTCCATCTTTCAAATATTTTTTGATTTAAGCCCTTATTCTATCTTATTACATGATTATAAATTATTATGCTACATATTCTGTTGCAGGTGTTTCCTTTTTTCTTGTAGATTTTTAATTCCATGAGGACAAATAACATTTTAATGATCTTTGTATTTCTCCTAGAGCCTGCACAATTCTTTATACAATTTAAGCACTTAAGAAATGGGTGTCTGAATGACTGTCATAATTTAATAATTTGACATTCTTAATTGAGAAAAGCTTAAAAGTATCTTCCAGCATGTGGATGGCATAGCAGGTAGAATATTGACCCTGAAGTCAGGAAGACTTAAGTTCAAATCTTTCCTCAGACAATCGTTAGCAGAGCGACAGCTAGACAAGTTAGTTAAATTCAACAGCAAAATGGGGATAAAAGCATAGCATTGCTGTGACAATATTCATGAAGTACCTTTCACACTTTAAAGTGCTATATTATTATGATTATCTCTAAATTAAGAGTGAAGTGATACAATATCAAATATTTAAAATACAATGAAATAGTTGCTGTAATTTATTAACAGTACATAAATTGTTTGGGTACTTTGAATAAATTGTTCCTAAGGATATGATTTTTTAATGAGAAACACTCTGATCTTAAACCAGAACAAACTACAGACTAACCAAATGAGCAGACTGGAGTTACTTGTGTTTTTTTTTAAAGAGCTAAATTCAATTTTAAATAGTAAAAATATTATATGTAAGAAATTGATGAATTACTTGAAAGTTCATTTTCATTTACTTTTTAAACAATATCCGTTTAAAAGAAAGGCAGGATGCTACGATTATAAAGGTTTTTGCACACAGTGTTTTGTTTTGTTTTTACTACAAAAGACATTAGTGGGATCTACACCTGGGTAAAACAAAAGAAAAATGGAAGTTGGTTTATTCAGTAGTAACTGAATCCAAAAACTGTTTAGGTAAAGCCAGGGTGAGTGTTTCTAAAATGGAATGCTCTGGGATAACATGGTAGGAGAACACACTGGACTAAGGATTCTAGAAACATAGATTCTTGTTTTGACTGACATTAATTTGGTCATGTAACTTTGACCAAATCACTTATGCCCTCACGTTTCTTCATCTGGAAATATGAGGTATGACTAAAGAATCTTTAAGTTTCTTTTCAACTCTCAATTCTGTGACTTCAAACAAAAGTCTCAAGACCAACCTCAGTAACAGATTGATTGCTGTAGTTTCTTAAAATTCATATCAAAATGGAATTATGAACAAGTACATGCATACTGGGGATTTCCCTCAAGAAACAATGCTAATAACTGTCCAGGGAAATGGACAGTGTTAATATAATCTACTATATTCCCTTTGCTATAATTTTAATTAGCAAGTTATGAGAAGAATAGCATGGAAATCACTTCCATTATCCTACCTTTATCACCATTTCAGGTGGTAAGGTAGCAAGACCAAGCAGGAGATATGTGGCAATATCAGACTAGAGTGCTTCTAATGGAAACACTGATAATTCAATTCAAAGAGAATTTCTTAATTCCCTCTTTTGTCCAAGTCACTTTGCTTGGTCTCAGGAATAGAAGGACAAAATTTAAACTGTCCCATATCTCAAACAACTTACAAATATACCGAACAAATGCTAGGAGATGGATTTCAGGGGCACTTGGCATGCATTCATTGTTATTTCATTATTACTGATCTTCCAGATTACCTTATAGATCAAAATTAACCTGCTTGAAGCCTTTGAATACCAAAAATAGTTGGCACTGCTAGTTACTGAGTTGCCTGTTACAGCATGTATTCTAGTCAAAGTTTACCATCTGAACAAGCAATTATAGACAAGATTACTACACTAGCTGGAAAACTGGATCAAATAACCTTTAAATTTCCATCTGATTATAAAATTTTATACTTCAATGATTCTACATCCCAAAGACAAAGAAATTCTACTGTTTCCTTCAGAAGAGAGTTTTAATATCAGAAACACTCAAGGAAAAAACATCCCATCCTGCTATCAAGAAGAAAAGAACACAAGTATGGTTACTATCCTTCACATGTTAGATTAGATTTTCTGGATAGATAAGAAAATCACATCTAACCTTTTCTTTAGCATTAATGAAAGATCAAGTGCTTACCTCATCCTGCTTTTTCTTCCTTATGTTTTAACCTGAATTAACAGAGGTTTTTATTTTTTAAATCTACTCATTCTAGAAGACAATAAAAAGCAACTAAAGATTTAACAATCTCAGGAAAAATAAAGTGGGTTAGGGTAAGGAAACTCTAATAAGCAGATAGTAATTTCAATTACAGTTCTAACCCATTAACATGCTAGGATATGCAGTTTTTCCCCAAGAAATATGAATCATACAAATAAGACACATGAAATACTACAGACGCACTAGGAACTTCCTTTTCTTCATTACCTTTCTTTAATCATATCCATTCTATCTATTTCATTGATTCATTCATTTTCTCCTCCTCCCCCACGCCTTTCTCTAAATTAAAAAGAACAAGAAAAAGTTACCTGAAAATCAAGGAGAAAAATTAAAAAAAAAAAAAAAAGAACAAAAACCAACACTCACTTCAGATTTAGAAGACATGTTTTCCTCCATGTCAGAGTCATTGGGATCCACAATATCATCAAAGGGGGGTAAGGTTGATTTCTTCTTCTCTGTTGTATCACCTTCCATTTTTACTTTTCCCACCTTGACATGTGATTTATCTTTTGTAGGTTTTTTGTCAGCAGAACAAGTAAGAATTAGTGGTGGAGCACTAGAAAAACTTTTAAACAAAGCCTCCGAGCTGCTTTTTTTCCTCTTTTTGGCTGCAAGGTCCTCAGACTCTGAAACAGGGGGCCTTTTACTGGGGGCTTTTTTGTCTTGCTGCTGCCCACCTGTGATGGTAAGTAAGCTGCTTTCATGTTTTGGCTCTTTTGACATGGGTTTAGGTTCCTTGAAGGCCATCTTAGGAACTATTTTTTCTTCTTTTAGTGGTTTGTTTTCTTTGGGTTTCTTAGAGGATTCTTTGGAAGATTTGTTATGTTCCCTGGAAGGTTCTTTGAAGGCACTTTTATGTTCTCTTGAGTCCTTAGGAGGTTTTTCCTTGTGCTCCTTTGATAACTTGTGAGGTTTTGAGAAACTGTTACCACTGGTGCTGCTGCTATTTGTATGGCTACTCCTATTAGGGTCCTGCAAAAAAGACAAGCACAAATCTGTGAGGCTCCTGAAGCTGAGGAGAAAGGCAGAACTACTCCCAGTCTCCTTTGCACATAATGGTTACATTGTGATTTCTCTCAAACTAATCTTGTGGACACCAAGTTCCCACAATATGATAAGTGGGTAGAGAACAGAACAGACTTTAAGAAAAAGTGGGATGGAACTGTCTAGCAAACTAATGAGATAGGAGAAACTAAACCAGGGTCACTTTCCTAGGAACAATGTGTAGTTTTCTAAACCATCTGAGGATCTGAGGAGTTCTTCAATGCAGATCTTTACGAAGATAAAGGAAACTGAGGTTCAGAAAGCTGAGTAATTTGCTCATGATGACCCAGACAGGAATTAGCAGAGCCAGAATTGGAACCCAGATCCAATGACTCTAAAGTCAACTACTCCTTACTACTAATAAATTTTCAAAATAAAAGTAACAAAATTAAGATCTGATGCAAAAGTCTGATAAAAAAGTATTAACTTTAAAAAGAAAAAGAAAGGTTTGTTCTATACTTTACAAAGTTCTCTAGGTTATGAAACTGTGACTGAAGAATTCTTACTGATAATTGTAATTCATATCATTTTATAATCTGACCAAGTACTTTCCTCACAAAACCTTTGTGAAGTTGGTAATACAAAGTTATAAGTTCTGCTCAGGGTCATACACTCAAGATTTGGACTGAAGTTTCCTAACTCTAGGTTCAGTTTTCCTGGATTTCCAAATTAAATCTGTGAATAACAATTATAAATATATACTCACTGCTTTAATGACTTAGGATTTAGTGATTTATAAACAATATTTTTATCATCTTATAAAGATCAAAGACAACCTTTCATTTTATAGACAAAAATGTGATTTTATGCTTACTATGTACACGGACATTTACTTTCATAATACAAATCAAATGAACCAAATAAGCAACATATAACCTGAGGAATAATTCCATACTTACCTTTATCTTCTTAATTGATACCAGAGGAAAATGAAATAATAAGTTTTGCCACTGGAATTTGCTTCTCCTGTCATGCTTATTATGTTTGATCTTTAATTCACATTTTCCTGTTTTAAGTTCAATGATATGTAAACCAAATGTGTGCAACAGTAACCTCAAAAGTCTATTCAACATGTTAATCAGATTGCTATAAGGAGAAAAATCTTTTTTTTATTACTACTCAACAAATCTATTCTGTTATTTTCTCAGAAAAAAAACAATAGGCCAAACTATTTTATCAAAAAAAAAAAGTCACTTAGAAAAGTCTTTAAAAAAAAAAGAAGGGTAAGGGAATTATCAATTTTCAGGAATTTAAGAGCTAAAAGCTGGAGGTAGGGTTCATGTTTCTGAAATTTTTATTACTTTTCTAAACTATCTTAGAGGATATTTCCTGACATGATAAACTATGTTATGAATAATCCAAAATATAGTAGAAAATGGAAACTAAAATTCCATAGCCAGTTTGCTGATGAATCAATTTTTGTAAATTGCAAAAAAAAAACCCTATAATAATATTAAAATTCTCGTTTGACAGTTCACTCAATATTACCTAAGTACAGTATTAAGTACACTCTTCTGAGTATGTAATTTTAAAAATATACAGTTGATATCTGATTAGTGCATTTTTCTAAGAAACAATAATAAAATTAAGTAGCTTCAGCAAAGTTTACAGGAGGATGCCTTTTTTAATGGAAAATATCCTGAAATTTATTATCTTGAGTATAATAAAATATTTTTTATCTTAAATATGCAGCTCAAATAAATCTACACATTGGGAAACAAGGTATGTTGGAATAATGCCTTAACTCTTGTCTTACCTTTAGCCTTTTTTCCTATATCATGTTATCATTTGAGATTTTTACTGCAGAGTACTAGAAGATTAATGAGTAAAAATCCTAGAGAAGAGACTGGAACAAAAGTGCTGAAGGACTCTAGATATCCAACAGAGCTTTACGCTTTATCCAAGAAGCATAAAGGAGTGGAGATTTTGGATAAAGGGAATGACATGGTTAGACCTTTAATTTAGGAATATCATGATGGGAATTTTATGGAGATCAAATGAGTGAGGAGAGCCTGGAAACAAGACCAACTAGGTGCTGTGAATTCATCCAGCCTTTCTGGAAAGCAGTTTGGAACTACACTCAAAAGGCAACAAAAATGTGTATACCCTTTGATCCAGCAATACCACTGCTGGGTCTATACCCTGAAGAGATGATGAAAAAGGGTAAAAATATCACTTGTACAAAAATATTCATAGCAGCCCTGTTTGTGGTGGCAAAGAATTGGAAATCAAGTAAATGTCCTTCAATTGGGGAATGGCTTAACAAACTGTGGTATATGTATGTCATGGAACACTATTGTTCTATTAGAAACCATGAGGGATGGGAATTCAGGGAAGCCTTGAGGGATTTGCATGAACTGAGTGAGATGAGAAGAACCAGAAAAACACTGTACATGGGTGGCTAGGTGGCGTAGTTGATAAAGCACTGGCCTTGGAGTCAGGAGTACCTGGGTTCAAATCTGGTCTCAGACACTTAATAATTACCTAGCTGTGTGGCCTTGGGCAAGCCACTTAACCCCATTTGCCTTGCAAAAACCTAAAAAAAAAAAAAACAACAACACTGTACACCCTAACGGCAACATTGGGACAATGATCAACCTTGATGCATCACTTGCTCATTCCATCAGTGCAACAATCAGGGACAATTTGGAGCTGTCAGCAATGGAGAATACCATCTGTATCCAGAGAAAGAACTGTGGAATTTGAACAAAGACCAAGGACTATCAACTTTAATTTAGGAAAAAAAGATATCTTATTGTCTGATCTTGCTATCTCTTATACTTTATGTTTCTTACTTAAGAATATGATTTCTCTCTCATCACATTCAATTTGGATCAATGTATACCATGGAAACAATGTAAAGACTGGCAAACTGCCTTCTATGGGGGGTGGGGGGAGGGAAGTAAGATTGGGGGGAATTGTAAAATTCAAATAAAATCTTTAAAATTTAAAAAAAACTAAAAAAACCTCTACATAAGCAAAATCAATGCATTACAAATCAGAAGGGAAAGAATTAATTGGACAAAAATACCTTTGAAGAGAAGTTCTCTCCTAATAATCTGATATTGAAGATATATATGAGATTCATTACCTGATAAATAAAATGATCAAAGAATAAAAAAAGAAAAGAAACAAGACCAACTAAATAGTCAGTACAATAGACAAGGTGAAAGATAATGATGGCTAGACTAGATGATAGTCATGAAAAAATGGCAGATGACAGAAATGTTGTGGTAGAACTGATAAGACAATTGATTATACTAGAGGAAGGAGATGGTAAAAAAGGAAGTGAAGATGACTGAGGTTTTGAACGTAAGTGACTAGACATATGGTAGTGGCCTTTAAAGAAATAGGGAATTTAGAAAGCAGGAGCTGTATGTTTGAAATATGAATTTGAAATATACTATAGGCAGTTGTAATAAATGAGTGAATGAACAAAGAAAGCAGTTATTAAGCTTTAACTATATGGAAAGTACTGTACTAAACTCTGTAAATACTCATAGAAAAGATAGTCTGCTCTCAAAGAACCCATTCCTTTTTTTTTTGAGTTTTTGCAAGGCAATGGGGGTTAAGTGGCTTGCCCAAGGCCACACGGCTAGGTAATTTTTAAATGTCTGAGGCCGGATTTGAACTCAGGTACACCTGACTCCAAGGCCAGTGCTCTATCCACTGCACCACCTAGCTGCCCCTAGAACCCATACTCTTAATGGGAAAAGAAAATACATATAGGGTTCAGCTAAAAGTCTAAGATAAGACTAATAATCCATAGAGTACAAAAAGCAAAATAAATAGCAATATCTTCTTTAGTATCACTGCTCCTGATAATTGTGTCTGTTGTTCATATTGAACTATTTAACAATGCCACAAGGACGCAGACAGCAGTGGCTGGGATGGCAGTGGAGCCACTGGGGAGGAGACCTGCTACTACTAAGACTCTGGGGTTTATTGCCCAATGTTGGGAATTGGTCAGCACTAGAAGCAGATAGTAGCAAAGGAGATGGCCCTGATTTAAACACTACAATGTAAATCAGGAAAGAGATGAGGGGATTCATCTACACAGAAAAGATCCATAGAAGCTAATGAGATCTGGGGCAGCTAGGTGGCGCAGTGGATAGAGCACCGACCTTGGAGTCAGGAGTACCTGAGTTCAAATCCGGCCTCAGACACTTAATAATTACCTAGCCGTGTGGACTTGGGTAAGCCACTTAACCCCATTGCCTTGAAAAAAAATCTAAAAAAAATAAAAAATTTTTAAAAAATTTAAAAAAAAGAAGCTAATGAGATCATGGAGAAAGAAGATACTGTAGAGATAAGAGCCCAACACAGAGCATTGTAGTATACCCATAGTTAGATGGTAAGAGAGGACAGGAAATATTGATGAAGATCCAGAAAAGGACACTAAGAAAGAGTAACAAAAAAGAAAATAGAACCAAGAAAGCAGGGATATGAGAAGGAGCAAGGAAAGAGTACAGTATCCATGAAGAGAAGATGGTCAATGTCAAAAGTAGGCAAAACAAAAAGGATATGCATTATAAAAATTTTTTTTAAAGGTCAATAAATCTATTGGTTAAGACATGAATAATAGTCAAACTAATCAGTTACTTGCAGGGAATTGTTATAGAATATCCCCACTTAGGCATAAAAGGTCTACCCAAAGTCAATTATGACAAATAAGAAGGAAGATAAAGCAAACTGTTTCAAAGAGGACATATTACTAAGAGTGCAAAAATTTAAAGCATAATATTTTAATATATATATATATGAATATAATACATATATATTTGCAGCAACTACATTATCTTTGAATATAACAAGTAACATTTTTCTTTCTTACATTCATCTTTTACTGAATTGTCAACCCTTATTTTTAAATTTTGGTATAAAATGAAATTCCTTTATATATCATCTCAACTAATATCCCTATTATCTAATAGTTCTGGGAGATGATTTGAGGAAATAAAAGGTTGTAAATATTGGCTAAAATCAGGTCTGTGGTTATCTTTGAATTGCATTTTCCAACTGTCTCTGGCACCTATTGCCACTGATAATCAAGGGCTGGCTTGACTGATTTTTCTCTC
This sequence comes from Macrotis lagotis, assembly GCF_037893015.1. NCBI lineage: Eukaryota > Metazoa > Chordata > Mammalia > Peramelemorphia > Peramelidae > Macrotis > Macrotis lagotis. The sequence goes on from NC_133666.1 coordinate 192,312,080, forward strand.
CAGCTGCTAATTCTTCCCATTAGACCTCTTTTTATTTTAGGTTTTTTTCCTGACCTATTTAAACTGACTTCCTTACTTATATGAGGTTTTCAGCTTGCTTAACATTGTGTTCCAAAAATATTTGCACATGGCCAAACATGTAAGAGAAGCATAAAAAATGTACTAGAATATTTCATACAAGGTATTCCCAGAAACTCTGAAATAATATAAGAAATAATACATGAGGGGCAGCTAGGTGGCGCAGTAGACAGAGCACCAGCCCCGGAGTCAGGAGTACCTAAGTTCAAATCTGGCCTCAGACATTTAAAAATTACCTAGCTGTGTGGCCCTGGGCAAGCCACTTATCCCTATTTGACTTGACAAAAAAAAACCACACAAAAAAAAACCCTAAAAAAAAAACAATACATGAAAAAAACAAAGACACATTTTCAGAATAAGATTTCTTTCTACATCAAATTTTATTTTTTAAAAAAGGCAAATATAATCAAACAACAAGCCACCTAAGAACTGGAGTAACAGGTAAATTGTGACTTGTCAAAGTCCTACACCTAATGTCTTTCACCTGGAGAAATAACCAGGTGTACCTTCAGAGAACCTGTTATTTCTTGTTCTAACAAGAAATATCTGAACCACCTTCTATAAGAGACTGTTCCTCATTACTGGAGTTCTTCCCTACATCCCCTCACATCCCCAAACTTTTTATTTATTTTGCAAATATATAAACATTTTGTAATGATTATATTATATAAATGTTTGTATTTAGTTTGTTTTCCTTTCTCAACAGATTTTTAAGACCCCTGAACTGAGTTTTTGTCTCTAGCACCTACCACAAAGGCACACTATAGGAATCTAATAAAGCTTTATGAATGGTAGATGGGTGCCTGCTTTCACATAGCTCATTTAATAATATTCTGTCTTTGCCATTTTTTGCTAGAAACCCTAAAGTTCTTTTAGTTTACATTTTTTTGTAAGCAATTATATCATTTCCACAATATTGAAGATAGTTTACAATTTTTTTTGGAAACTTTTCATAATCTAACACTAATATTGGGGAATGATCACAGATCGTGTACTTTAAATACCATAAATATGAAATTTTTAAAAATGATATTTTATAAATTTTTCTCCTCCACATTATGATTTATCTTTATATTTTTCCTGGATTGCTCTTTTTCATGCAAAAGTTTTTAAAATTTTATTCAAGGTGGGGCAGCTAGGTGGCACAGTGAATAAAGCACTGGCCCTGGAGTCAGGAGGTCCTGAGTTTCAAATCCGACCTCAGACTCTTGCCAATTACCTGTGTGACCTTGGGCAAGTCACTTAACCCCGTTGCCTTGCAAAAACCTAAAAAATAAATTCTTAAAAAGTTAAAAAAAAATTAAAAATAAAATAAAATTTTATTCAACTGAATTTGCCAATTTTGTCTTTCATGATAAATCGATCTTTTGTTAAAAAAATTCTCTCGCAAGTCTTGGTACTTCCTTTATTCTCCCCAGTTTTTAAGATGTATAGTGATTTTTTTTTAATATTTACATACACTTACTGAGTTACATATAGTAAAACCTATTTCAGCTGAAAAAATGCAATTTGTTAAACCAGTACCAAAGAACTCTGATGATTATTACTTTATAATATAGTTAGTTCTGAGGTTAAGTACTGTCATTAAATTTTTCAATGGAGTTCAGGTGTTCATACACTTTGTGTCAACTACTGTGGGAGAGTAAGTTCATTCTCAATGATTATAGGATATATCAAATAACTGAAATTTATTTCTTTGGAATAATTGATCTACCAAGTGGATTAATGCAAGTGAACTCAAAAACAGCCTTTTCAGAATTCCAATCTAATTACTGTTTGTCAAGTTTTCAAAATTGCTTAAAATCTCAGTACTATTTTTGCCATCTATTTCATTACTAGGCACAATTTATGATGTTTGACTTAAAGATTTTAAATGATCTCAAAGTCTTCAATTTTTCCCACTTCAGATTTTTGTAGCACCTTGACTTGACCTCTGATTTCTACTAACTCAGGTAAAAGTATCAAACTTTCATTTATAATTGCCTTGTACTGGTCAGCAATAACTTACTATGGATGTGGTTTGAAGCTGAAGGTCCGTTGACAAAAAAGCAACGGGAAGCCCTTGCCTTTAGTGTATTTCCTGTACACTCCTGGTTTGCCCACTTTCAGTAATAACTGCAATTAAGTATTTCCATTGATTTCAATTGTATTGGTTCCAATGTATCTTGCTCTCTTCTGGTTAAAGAACATGAAGGAGCATCATTTATTCCAATATCTACTTTGCCTAATTGATTTTCAACACAGTTTTGAGGCATATGACCAGCCAGCAACTCTATGCCACCCCATCTACATTTTCAATTCATAGGTATCATTGGTGAGAATACTAGCCTAGAGATTCCAGTGTCTAACTTGCAAGCATTTCAGGCTTCATATCTAGCTATAGCTGTCTCAGGATATGTGAAATTCCTGTGATATATATCACACCAACTAATGTAGCCTTACTCTCTCAAAATATGAAGAATAGGAGCTTTAAGGGGTTCTATCATTTCTTCTGATATTTTAGCCCATCTATTTATTTTACTCTTAAAGAATTGTAATTACTTCTACAATCTGGCTTCCAATATTTTCAAATTTACTTCATATTATTCTCCTTAACATACTCTCTTTTCCAGACAAATATATATAGCACAACTGTAATACATTCAATTTCCAAGGTCAAGTTCTTTGAACAAATGGCTCTATAATTCTAGAATTCACTCCTTTCTCTTCTCTGTACCATGGAATTACTAAAAAATTGAATTTAATATTTTATTCAAAATTTAAACCTGAATATCAATACAAGCACATAAACTGGTTTAGCACTCATTTAGAAATATAATAATTTCCTTTTTTTTTAGGTTTGTTTTTTTTTGGCAAGGCAATGGGGTTAAGTGGCTTCCCCAAGGCCACATAGCTAAGTAATTATTAAGTGACTGAGGCCAGATTTGAACTCAGGTACTCCTGACTCCAGGGCCGGTGCTCTATCCACTGTGCCAACTAGCCACCCCAAAATATATTAATTTCACAGAATAAAATAATCATAACATTTTCTTTTTTCCCCATGTCTATCACTATTCACCAACCCTTCCCACCCCAAAGTAAATCTGTTTTGTTCTAACAAATATACAGTCAACCAGAATGGATCAACCCATTAGTCATGTCTGAGAAATCATATCTCATTCTGGAACCTCTAGTTTACTGCCTTCTGCTAAGAGAGGGAAGGTATGATTCATACTAAGTCTTTTATAGGTATGATTGACTGCAGTTCAGTCAGAGTTCTAAGGTCTTTCAGAGATGATTCCATCACATTATTGCTACAGTAATTGCCAAATTGTTCTCCCAGTTCTACTAACCCCATTCTATTTGAATCCATTTAAATCTCTACCTTTCTTTCAATCTGCCATATTACTCGTGTCTTATGATGAAAAAAAATTTCATTGCATCCATATAGTAAAATATGTTCAGACATTCCCCAATAGATGGACATTTTTGCTTCTAGTTCTTTGCTACAAAAGTGCTGCTTTAAATATTATCATAGATAATAATCCTTTTTTCCATCCTAGACCTCATTGGTCTAGGGTAGGTCCTTTCCATATCTCTTCTAATAATTACTATTTCCCTCTTTCTGTCATCTTTATCAATCAGGTTAGTATAAAGTATAACTTCAGTTATTTTAGCTTGAAATAAAAGCAAACTTTAAAGAAGAGTTTGGGGGTTACCTTCTTTTCAAGATCTTTCCTGACCTCCCAATTATTATTAGAACTTTCTCCATTTTGAAATTGTTTTGTGTTACTTTTTATTTACTTGCATTTTATATTTCCTACCATGTCCTTAAGAAAAAAACTTCCTTGATATCAGTAAAGGTTTTTATATACTTTGCATTCAACACAGAGCCTTATATAGGTGCTTAATAAATGTGTGATAAAATGAAATGGATTTTGTATGATACTATAAAGTTTTCCCTTATTACTTTTATTGGTAAAAAGCTAAATTCATATGCTAATTTAAGCAAAAATTATCAATTTTATTATATTGGTCTGGTTTATTCATGGCCAATATTCACCTCTCTCTTACTTTTCTTTTGAGAAAATTTTGCAGTTGTATATTTTTATACCCTAAATCAACCTCAAAACACCAAGATCTAGATATTTTATGCATTTTCCAGTTATTTTAAATGGAATTTCTTTCTTCCTACTTTTTGTTTGTATTAGATAGATATTATGATTTTCTGGAAATATTGAGATTATTGATCATCTCAATTTTTCTCTGATACTTAGTATTTTTTTTAAACTAAATCATCATATTAGCTGAAAATTAAAGGCAACTTTTCTTTTGTCTAATATTAGTTTTTAGGGTTTTTTTTTATTTAAGGCAATGAGGTTAAGTGACTTGCCCAAGATCACACAGCTAGGTAATTATGAAGTATCTGAGATCACATTTGAACTCAGGTACTCCTGACTCCAGGGCCGGTCCATTACTGCCTCCTAGTTTTTAAATTAATTATCTCTGGGCATATTTTTAATAAATCATCACATTAACTGAAAATAAAGACAACTTTTTTTTTTGTCGAGTTTTAGCCTTTAAATTTAGCATCTCTTGTGATAACTATCATTTCTAGAATTCTCCCAAATATTATTTGGTATACTGAATAACTATATAAAACAATAGGGGAGAATTTCAAAAAGAATCCTTGTTTTTATGTTTGTTTTTACTATGAGAGCTTTCAATTTTTTTCTTTATGCATTTTAATAATATTAACTTAATTTTTAGATACATACTTTTGATCATATTAAAAGAGGGCTCTCATGTCTATAATTTTAGAATACTGATATACCAAATAAAATATACATTGAAGTGATATATTTTTCAAAGGAATTTTTCCATGTATTAATATAATGTGTATTTTTATTTGTTTATGTGATTGAGTACCCCTAATCATTTTCTTCTGAGAAGTAATATGGTACAATGGATAGAGAGCTGGTCTGGTTAAAATCTAGGTTCAATGTCTATCTCTGATGTAAACTGATTTTGTGACCCTGGAAAAGTCATTTAACCCTATAAATTGCCAGAAAGATTTCTAAGATGATATGTTACAGTAAAAATGTCTACATGCATTGGTGGAGGGCCATTCCTAAATGGGAACTCCTACAAAGAGTAAATTGTTCCCTAATGGTGACCCACACTTGCATCTCTTGTATGCATCATAATGAATTAAATCTTGTATATATTCCCATAGTGTCTTTACTAGGCATTTATTTACAACTTTTTAAAATAAATTTTCAGTAGAGAAATTGGCCTATAGTTCTTGTTGGCTTTATTACAAATTTGATATCAAAAACATATTTGTATCATCAAAGAAATCTGAAGTCTCTCTTGTCTCTTTTTTTGGGGGAAATAATTTTTATAGCACAAATTATGCACTCTTTAAACAGGAAAAAATTTAACTCTATGTCTCTGAAAATCAGGGTGTTTACCCTGTTTTGGTCATGTACTTATGTCTTAATCAATTTCTTTTTCTGAGATTGGATAAATACCTCTTACAGGTATTGCTAATTTAATTCATTTATGTTTTTAACACATTTATTTCCTTTTACTTCTTAAGGTTGCTGGTATATAATTGGGTTTATGAAATTTGTGATAATATTATTTCATATATATTTGTTGCCAAAAGAATATTTTTCCCTATTATTATCCTTTACTACTCCATAGTAATAATATATAAGCAATAGATAGATAAGTCAAAATTCTTTTATTACCAATTGGTGGAATAATGAGGTTAAACACAGACTAACAAAAAAGATACCTATATGTGCAACTATATCCAACTTCAAGAAGATGCTACTAATAAATATAGTAATAATTAAAGAAATGAGTATCTGATGGACCAAATCAATTCTCAAGAAAATAAAATAACAAAAACAAAAGAGTAATAATAGCTATCATTTATACATCAATTTAAGATTTATGAAATAATTTGCATATTTTATATAATTTACTCTTCATGAGGTGGCTGCTACTACTATCCTCATTTTAGAGTTAGAGAAACAGGTAGACAGAAGTTGAGTGCTATATTCAAGAGCACATACAAATCAGAGATCAGTCTTCCTAACTATAATTGCAGTATTCAATCCATGGTACCACCTGTGTCTATCAAATAAATATTAAGCCACAAGCATGAAAAGACAATGGAGTCCTTTGGCTAGTATTATGAATTTCTTATCATCACCATAATTGCAAAACATAAAAATCTACCCTTGTAACTAATGTTTTATGCTCAGAGAATTCAGACCTGTCAATTCTCCTCTCTTACCTCAAATTAAGAATAAAGAGAAGACTAGGTGAAGATGAAACTTAATGATTTAAGATGATATAATGATATTAACTGATATTTAGTTTTCAGAATGTTTTTCATAAATTATCTCATTTATTCCTCACTATGAACCTGTCAGAAAAACTATAGATATCATCATCTCCATTTTACAAAAAAAGAATGTGGGGAAATATATTAGGCTAGAGTCACAAAGTTATTCCTAAATACAGGAGGAAGGATTTGAACTCAGATCTAACTGATTATTAATCTAGCACTATCAACAATGTATTGTGATATAGCTAGGGCAAAACCTCTTTAAAAATTAATAATAAGGTGAACTTCCATTTATATCCAGTAGAGGGAGTATAAAACATTACTTTGTAGTAACTATGCTTCAGGTTCTAAAAAAGATCCTTACCTTTAAAAAACTGTTTTTGAGCAAGTCAAATATGAATAGAAAGTCAAAACATCATAGGATGGAAGATCTAATGCTAGTCAGGAACTTAAGAAGTCTCATATTACAAAGAACAATTAAAAACAAGGAAGTTTAGTGACTTGCTCAAGGTCTACCAGGCAGTCAGCAGAGACAGAATTTTAAAACAACTTCTCTAACTATAGAGTAGAGTCAGAGTATATTCCACCGTACCACCCTGCATCATTGTACTAAATGAGTATCTCCAAATTAAACTGTTAAATTAGGAGAAAATAATGATCAAAGTGTCAGCTATGTTATGACACCTGTTCTCTAACATATTTGGCTTTTTAACAGAGTTATGTGAGCAATTTAATATCTCTCTCCTCTTCCCTCTTCAGTTGAAATACCTTTAGCAGGCATCTAGGTCAAACAAGCAACTCCCAACCCCAACGCAAACTCTTAATATAACAGACCCAAGGAGAGTCCATCTAGTCTCTGCTCAGAAACCTCCAATATGGAGGAACCCACCACCTCATCATACTTTCATTATAGGACACTTTTTCCTAACATAAAGCCTAAAGTTTGATTCTTTGAAATCTTAACTACCTTTTGTAGCTAAATGGAACCAATCTAATCTTTATGGACACAATATTCCAGATGTAGTCTTGAACAGTCCAAAGTAAATGTGGATTTATCATATTCTTAATCCTGGAATCTCAATCTCTCTCTCTCTCTCTCTCTCTCTCTCTCTCTCTCTCTCTCTCTCTCTCTCTCTTAGGTTTTTGCAAGGCAAATGGGGTTAAGTGGCTTGCCCAAGGCCACACAGATAGATAATTATTAAGTGTCTGAGGCCAGCTTTGAACTCAGGTACTCCTGACTCCAGGGCTGGTGCTCTATCCACTGCACCACCTAGCTGCCCTGATGATCAGTATCTCTCTTAATTCAACCAAATATAACATTAGCATTTTTAGACTGCCAAATCTGGCACTTAAAAACAGCAGATCTCTTCAAGGTAAAATACTTCTACTTTGTATCTGCAAAATTTATATTTTTTATGTACCCAAAGTTATAAGACATTTACCGCTAATGAATTTCATCATATTCTATTCATCCCAGTGCTCTGGAATTTTTTTTCCTGGATTCTGATTGATATCCAGTGTTTTAGCTATCTCCTCTTAGGATTCTATCATCTGAAAATTTGCACAGTATGCCATCTATGCTTTTGATCCAACTCTTGGATACAAATGTTAAACATGTTGCCCAAGCCTAACACAAACCCTGTGGGCACTCTGGTGGACACTTCCTATCAAGCTGACACTGAAACAGTAATGACTACTCAGAGTGGAGTCAACCAGGTGAGAATTCAATTAATTGTATTACTGTTTAGTGGATCATTCTCCACTTTCCCCCAGGAATGGTATGAGATCAAAGTATTTGTGAAAAATCTATGTACACTCCATCTCCAGCAGAGGTATCAAATACTCAGTCCACAACACTTCTAAGTGTGGGCTCATCTAGATTAAATATAACTGAGAAATAATTACAAAAATAAATGAAAATATGAAACAAAGACAATATTAACATGTGGCTTTCTAAGTTAATGTGAGATCACAGGGATTCTTCTGTATGTCGTTTTCCCCATTTCTATTTGAATTTGACACTGTATTCCCCTGAATTACTTGGTTAGTAATGAAATTTTTAAAAATGTAATAAAATTATTCTGGTGTGACCTATTTCTTGATGATTTCAAAGTATTTGTAATCACCACTTCTTTGGATATATATAAGCACTAGTCATTAAATATTTGTTACAGAATTCTACTACTAACTGAAGTGATGCTCATTCATCTCTATTCTACAAATTCTCTTCTTTTCCCTTTTTCATTCAAAATCAGGGTAATTACTCCTCTAGTCTTTCAGTTACTCTCCCATTACTGCATCATTAAATACTTAATTATCAAAAATTGTACAATTTAAATTTATTTACTATAATGCTAAAAATATCATTTTATTATAACCTGGAGGAATGAGAAGATGATAGTGGATTTGACAGAGATAGGGAAGTTATGAAGAGGGAGAATTTTAAGGGAAAAGATAATGAGTAATTTTGGCATGCTGAATTTAAGATGTCTTTTTGACTTCTAGTTTGACATATCTAATACGTAGTTGAAGAAGTAAGACTTTAAAGATCAAGAGAGAGGTTAGGGCTAGATAAAACAGATCTGAGATTCAGTTGCTTATAGATAAGTGAATCCAAAGGAGTTGATGAAATCACTAAGTGAAAGATTATGGAGGGAAAAGAGGAAAGGACCCTGGACAGAGCCTTGAAGTCTCCTGAACCCAACTTCTTGTCCAGAACCTTGGTTCTCTCTGTTGGAGATTTCTCAATCTTTTGGTAAGCAAACCTTGTTTTTCCAGATTTTTATCTCTTGTTGCTTAATCTTGGATATAGGATCTACCTACCCTAAAACTTGCCCCCCAAAATATAGGGTCTGAGTTTCTTATTCATTATTTCAACTGGAAAACTACTTCTGCTGTCCCCCATATAAATATCTATAGATAGATACATACATATATCTATATCTACATGCACATATATAATGCATATAAATGAGTTAAGAAAACAGAGACTAAGTTGAGCATTGGAAATAAGGTTATTTTCTCTCCTCCAGTTTGTCTTTACATATAGATATGTGGCAGCTTTAGTAAAAGAATTTTAAGAGTTTATCCTAACTTCACCCAAAATAAATAATTAATTAAGGGCAGACAACAAAGAACTCTCACTCTTATCCCCCCTCTCACCTTACATTCTTAAATCTCTTCCCTAGGGGTGGCTAGGTGGCACAGTGGATAGAGCACTAGCCCTGGAATCAGGAGTACCTGAGTTCAAATCTGGCCTCAGACACTTAATAATTACCTAGCTGTGTGGCCTTGGGCAAGCCATTTAACCCCATTGCCTAGCAAAACAACAACAACAACAACTCTTCCCTCAATCTTCTTCCTTACTCTAGGCTCAGATGAGTAAAGGAAGAAATTGTGAGGGAAGATTTTTTCTCCTTAATAGGGAAAATCTCTCTACATGCGCCTTTAATCTCATCTCTTCTGTCTTTTACACTCATCTTCAATCTCGTCCTATTTACTTATTGTTTCCTTCCTATCTACAAATATCTCTCCATTCTTAAGAAGTCTCACTTGTTCCTACCATCCTTGCTAGATATTGTCACATATTTCTTGTTTACCTCTCAGTTAAAGTTGGAGTCTACACAAGATATCTCCAACTCTCTTCTAAACCTTCAGCAGCTAAGCTTATAACCTCTTCATACAACTAGAACTACTCTCTACAAAATCTTTTAACAGATATAATGATCTTTTCTCCATCTCCCTTATTTCTTTGCCCAGTGACCTATAGCATTTGACTCTGTTAATCAAATTCTCCCCATGATATACCCCATCCCTCTGGTTTTCATGAAAATTCTACCTCCTACTTCAGTTTCTAACTGACCTCTCCCCTTTTCCTTGCTGTGCCAATTCTCCCTACAATTTTGATTTCTTTTAATCCATACTTTCTTTCTCTCTTGATGATTTCATCCATTCCTATGAGTTCAGTCCTTTTCTCACTTTTTGAGCTACAGACAAATTACTAATCGCTGTTAGGATAGTACTAACAGTTCGGCAGATTTTTCAAACTCATCAAGTTATAATAGAAGTCTATCTTTTCCTCAAAATTCTCTGCTCTTTTATTATTACTGTCGAGAGAATACCATCCTCCCAGATACTCCTGATCTAAAACTTGGTGTCACCCTCCATTTCTGACTCTCATTTAGTTCAAATATCTAATATTTTGTCAAATCTTGTGATTTCTATATCATAATATCTATTCTATATATTGCCTTCTCCCTACTCACATAGCTGCCACCCAAGTTCAGGCTTTCATCTCTCTCCTAGTTACTTCCAACTGATCTCTCTACCTCAAGTCTCTTTCTACTCTAATCCATCCTCAGTTGCCAAATGATTTTCCTCAAGTGTAGGTTCTACCTATGACAATAAACACTAGTAACTAGTAACTCCAAAATCAAATATTAACAACTATTTGCCACTGAAAACTCTACACATTACCTGACCCCTTTCTTCCTTTACAGGATAATTCTAAGGATGGAGTTTTGCAAAACTTGTACTATAGAATTATTCCTTCCTATCAATTTTAGGTAATTGAATGGTTTGCCAAAGCACCATGTATTTTTTATTCCTGATAGTATAGAGGCTCACTCCTATTTTGAATAATTCTATTTATATACAATTTGCAGCTTTGATGAATCTTAGGCTCTGTACTTTAATTAGGTTTAAAACTTTGAGTTATATTTGGCAACAGTTTCTGTTTCAAGACTACTCTTTATGCTTTTTGGTTTAAAAACAAAAATACAGTTTAAGTAATTCTGTTCCTTTCTAAGATCAGGTGCAGTTTGGCTTCATACCATTTCTATTTTGTTCATCAAGTTTCAGAAAACTCCATTAAAGATCCAGGTCTTCTGACTTCAGATCTTTATCAGGCTGCCAAACCACCTCAGTTTAACATTTTAATACTAACAAGATTTAATAATAATAATAATAATAATAATAATAATAATAATAATAACATCATAACTTTGGATGGAAGTTGAATTACAGGTGCTTACCCTCTTCCAAATCTGCCTCATGATTCAAACCTAAAATGATCAGCAATTCCTGGGTCAATAACAAGTCCCGAGTTACCTGTATTAATTCCAGCTTTCCTTTGCAGCTAGATTTCTAAGATGATGTTCAAATTAACTGGATATTCCCTAACATTCCTCCCCAGTCCTGTATCTAACATTCTACCTAAAACTTTGATATTTGTTTGGGGCAAACCACTAAAAATAAAAAAAATGGGAAAAGTCCTACTACATGTTACAAAATATTCATAGCAGCTCTTTTTGTAGTGGCAAAGAATTGGAAAATGAGGGGATGTCCAGCAATTGGGGAATGGCTAAACAAGTTATGGTACACAAATACTATGGAACATTATTGTTCTAAAAGAAACCATAAATGGTCAGACTTTAAAGAAGCATGGAATGATTTATAGGATCTGATGCTGAGTGAAGGGAGTAGAGCCAAGAGAACAATGTACTCATCAACAACATTATGAGAAGAACAAACTTGATGGAAGCAATTCCTCTCAACAGTCCAAAGAGCTACGACAACTGTATTAGACTGGTAATGGGTCTATATTATCCCCAACCAGAGGAAGAAAAACAAAATAAAACAAAAGATACCCCTACCAAATCTGATGAGCACTTTATAAAAATTATCTCTTATGTGTCTGTTTCTCTTAATTCCTCATGTCAAAAATTACTAATTTGTAAATATGTTTAATAAAATATGTATGTAAAATGCTAACCCGATTGTTCCCTACTGAGGGGAGGGGGGTGGGAAGGAAGGGTAAAGGGAAATTTTGTAACTTGAAAATATGCATGTACAAATGAATGAAAATAGAAAACTCTTAAAAATAAAAAAAAATAATACCCCAAATTAGGAAAGATAGGGAGAGTAAGTGGTACTTTTTATATACATTTTTCAATACATTTTTTCTTTTGCACCTCTAAGAAATGTGACAATGCTAACAAAAATTCACTTAAATCTTTCTTTTTTTAATACATTGTTTCTTTTGCACCTCTAAAAAATATGAAAATGATAAGGAAAATACACTCAAATTCTTCTTATTGCAGGACACATTTCTGAGTCTATGGATTATCCTTGGGTTTTTTTTCTGTACTTCTTTTTTCTACCTTCTGTTTATTTTTGTAGGAAAAAAACATTTTTAGATCAAATCAATCACTTTATTAATAGCACTGTTACAATGGATTGTGAAAAGTTGAAAAAATACAGAATAAAGTTTGGATGCTATCACTGGACTTAAATTGTTTCTTCAAATGAAAATAGAGGAAAGAAAGTATATGATCCCTAGGGTCATAAATAAGACAGTTATATGTAAGTGGAGAACTAAAACATATAAAAATAGAAGGAAAGGAGTCGTTGTTGAAATGAAAAAACAAAAACAAAAACACAGCAAATTCTACCTCTCAAAACCTCAAGGAGAGAGGAAAAGTTCACACTAGAACAAGAACAATTCCACAGGGCTCAATAAGGAGAAAGTTGGGATCCAAAAAGAAGCAGAACTGAAGAGCAAAGGCTATATGTAGGAGGCTATAAGGTACTGCATATCTCTCTCTAGGCAAGAGTTTGAAATGCTCTGTCACAGACTTCTTGAATAGTTTAGAAAAAACTATGGATCCCTCCTCAGAATAAGAGTTGCTGCCTATGTTCATAGTGGAAGGAAATGCTAATTTTCAGTTGGAAGTTAGGAAAAATAAAGATGTAATAATTTTCTCATCTGACTATCAATTTAACTGATGTCTACCTCAATTTCTTCACTTATTAAAAAATAAAATACTAGGAAGGCATAACCTGTTGTGAGTACAAAATGAAATAATATTTATAAATTGTTTCACAATCCTTAAAATGCTAAATAAATTTGATTTAATTCAAACTTACTATCTGTATGACCAAAGGCCAGTAAGCCATGGATATAACTACTTGGAGTATCATTTTCTTCACCTCAAAACTGAATGTGATAGATAAGATTATAATTTTAGAATTAGAAATCACCTTTGAGACAAGTAGTTCATTATCATTTTAGAGATGAAACAATTGAAGGTCAAAGATGGCTAAGGACTTTTTCCAAAGTCACATTGATTATAAGTGATAGAGGCTGGATAATACCTATAATATATATACTTCATAGGGGTTTTGTAATTCTTAAATGAGATAATACAGCTAAACACATTGCACACCCTGAAACATTATATAAATGCTAGTTATTATTAGCCCCACTGGGTTTATGTCCAATGCACTCAACAATAAACAAGTTCTCTAACTATATTTGGATAAATGAATGGAAACCACTCTTAGCAACTGTAGAGATCAGAATACTGAAAGAACAAAGGCAACACACTCTCCTTTACACATCTGTCAAGAAATATATCAGCGTCAAAAGAGGATATCTGTTACATAAACAAATTCAGCTCAATAAAAACCCCAATCAAACACAGCAACAATTCTGACAATTCCTGAAGAGAAAAATAAAATTAAATGCAAAGAGAAAAATAAATTGAATTGATAAAACTAGGGGTACTTCCCATCCCCACTCAATTTAAATCTGGAATATCTATCCCACAAAGACTAACATGAAATATAAGTAAATCTATTTGAACATCGTTCCTTTAGATTATCCGAGACAATACAATATTAGTGCTTTTTTTCAACAAACTCAGAGAACTGATCAGGTTAGTTTACAGTTTATTTATTATGTTAGATTTGGGTTTTTTAAAGACCTCTTAGCTTTACCAATTCAATCATTTTCAATTTTATTCCTTCAAAATTTTTTTTTTGTTTGGAGTTTTCTGATTTGTTGAGTTCCTGAAGAAAATCAACTGCAATAAACAAGAATTTGGGCAAGTCAGAAACGGCTCTGCGGCTAAGTTTCTTCACCTGGAAAAAGAGGACTTTGGATAGGATGACTTATAATATCTCTTCCACCTATAGATCTATGATCCAATGAACTAAGATCGATGCAATGACCAACTACTACTTCAGAAGACTAACAATGAATCATATTTCTCTAACTTCCTGGCAGAGAGGTGATGAACTCATAGGATTGACTGAGACATAAATTTTAAGACACAGTCAATGTATAAATTTTGTCTGATATTCTATGCTTATTTGTTTCAAGGAAAAAAAAAATTTCTTTTTGGGAGAGGAGAATTTGAGAAGGAATAAATAGTGACTAAATGATACTAAACAAAGAGAAGGAGAGAGGCAATGGAGAGGGAGGGAGAAGAGTAGTAGTGGTAGTAAGTGAATGATTTAAAAATTTGAATTATTATTAAAAACACAAAAAGGTGTTCCTAAAAGAGACAAAAATCTATATAAAATAGATTTCATAAATAATCCTGTATTGTTTTCCTGTGTATATTGAGATATTCACGTTTGCTAAAGTTCATTAAGTTTGCAATAAAAAGGAAAATTAAATGAAAAAGAAACTGAGGAGGTTCACCAATTCATTTTTACTACTTAAAAGATTCATCCAAAAGACCATATTTCCAGAACACATAATACATAAAGCTACTTTGTATATAGTGTTACTAAATCTTCACCAGGTTATAGTATACTGTTTTATAGCTAGCTATAAATCTATGAGTCACAGTTCCTACTATTAGTATGATATGAGCCTGCAACATAACATATGGTCCCTCCCCCCTGGCCTAGTTCTGATCAGAAACAGGAGGATTCAGAATAGTTAAAGGGCATCTAGCATAGATTTAGATTATTCTGATTTAGAGAAGGTTCATGAATCCTCCACTCAATGAAAAAGTCCACTGCCTCAAAATTAAGTTATAGTCATAGACTAAGTCAATTCCAATAGACAGCCTATACACCACAGGAAAAATGCCTGCTTTCCCTCTGGGGATGGTTCAAGACTTAAGATGAACCAGATTCTGCAACTATGCCATAATCATGTAGATCTGTCATTTCCTAGATGACACCAGACCAAACCATGTTTCTGGCCAAAAATGTTCCACAATTCCAAGGCTATTTGCAACCATATCATGGTGTTATGATCCAAGGACTAACACTTGAATGATGTTTGTTATTTTTGAAAGATTCCCGAAACTTAATTTTCTAACAAGTTTCCTGGTTCAGAAAAAAAATACCACAGCAATTAATAACACTTTTATATAGTGCCTTAATATTCTTCATAAAATGCATGCCTCATAGTAACCACCTGAGGAGGTAGATTGTAGCTCCTCTTGAACAATATTCTTTCTAAAACTTTAAAATTTCTATTGTGCTTATAAGCAATAAACTTAATTTTTAAAAATCGAAGCATGAAACGCACACACATATATGTTTGAAATTAAATAAACTTGAGAGAATGTTAGCCTTATACAAGTAATATTCATAAACTGGCATCAGTATTCATGGAAAGCATCACTTCCTATCTAGTTACATTTTTATCTTAAGATCACATCAACTGAAATTCACTTCTCTTCAGCATTCCATGGAATTCTTCTCTTCCTGTGCCTAGAGAGAGTGGAGAGTAGACAAGAGTTCCTTCCATAGCCTCTATTTGAAGAGAGCATCCAGGGGCACTAGTACATCTTTTTACCATATACCATACTACATACTTCAATATACTATGTACTGGGTCCCCTACCTCTTCAGTGTTTTAAGATATTTTTTGAATGTTGTTTTCTTCCATTAGATGAGCTCCTTGAGGGCAGGGATTGTCTTTTGCTTTTCTTTGAATTCTTAACACAGTGCCTTGCACATAGTAGACATTTAATAAATGGTTAATGAGTGACTGACTACCACAATTACTAATATTTATACACCACCAAGCCAATAACATCTAAGGTCAATTGATGGGTGGGGTGGTCCTGAGAAAGTGGGAGAAAAAGTAAAGTTTGTTATCTTGCCCCTCCCTTTTGTCTGAGCAGGTTTTCCAAATCAATTGTTGTTTCTTTACCACCACCCCCCTTCCCATGAGCTTTCTAACTAAAACCTGTAGCAAAGTTATAAAAGTCAGAAAAGATTAGAGCTGGAAGGAACCTCAGAGAGTTCTCTTGTTCAACACTAACCTTTATAGACAAAGAAACTGAGGTTCAGAGAAGTTAAAACTGGCCCTGAATACACATCTAGTTCTGAAAAGATCTGAGTTATCAACTTAAAACTTTTTTGATAAAATTTATTTTAATTTTAGAAAATCAAAAGAGAGGGATCAAACCTGGAATTTCCATGTTACACAAAATTCCCTAGCTTCCATGTAAGTCAGAAACTTCTCTCCAACTTACTTGCCCAGTCTTATATAGTTACTTCCTGGCTCTGAAAGCAGCTTTCTACCCCACTATTCCAAACAGGCTCTTAGAAAATTATAAATAAAATCCCCCTAAAAAACAACTCAAATTGACAGTGAACTTACCACCCATTCCACTTTCTAGTGCTTTTGAGAGAACATGTAAGAATTTATAATGTGAAACTTTCCAAAAATTATGACCATAAGAAAGATAATTTATTCTTTATTTAAAATATCTTGATTAAACTTAAAAGCAGATTTCCTTAGTTTCAGTATGAGAAGAGATGGACCCTTTCACATTCTGGAAATACTGAAAACCACTTTTGAAATCATCCATGCACATCTTTTACATCTTAAAAAATTACTTCAAAACTGTTCTTATCTATAATTTACTGAAAACGAAAACCTATCCAATCCTCATAGATAGACTCTTGTAGGCTGATTCTGGCTTAAGAGAAGAGCTCTAATCAACATTTTTTCTTTATTTTGTAAGGGAGCCACAAACTATGAAGGAAGAGACAAAGGATGAAAAAAACTCACTGACAACCCCAATTGCCTTTAACTACCCTGGAAAGCTTACCAAGTTAGTTTCATCTCTACAAGGAAAGACCTCATGGAAGATTGTTTTACTGGTCCAAAATGAGAGAATTGGAACAATGGGGGCTTTGTTTTCTTTTTAATTTCTCTGAGCTAACAAAAAGTATTTTAAAAACAAATGTTCTATAACAAACTAAAAAATACTGCAGAGGTGAGGGAGTAAAGGAGGAACAAGGGAAGTGAATAAAATTGTTTTCTAGTCCTGGTTCTCCAATGGCCTACAAAAAACAGTATGTGCTAGGAAGCTCCATCAAATTTCCTTCATTTAATCCTGAACCCAAAATAAAGGGAATTTAATTATCCTGTTCTATTTTATAATAGCTCATCCTGACACTTGTAGCTGTGTCCAGAAATTCAAATAAATAAAAATATTGACTTCCTTGTTCTTCAAACTCTTTCACATACCCAGCCATGCAGCTTAGCTAGGCCCACAATGGCAGGATCTGTCAGGATCTTTTATCACTCAAGGAAAATTTGTGTTATTGGACTAATATTCAACAAGATACCATTGACTATTCTTGCCTCCTAATAGGCAGAACCAACAGAAAATCAGACTAAATAGCATTTGACAAGGTCTAGCAAAAAAAAAAAAAAAAAAAAAAAAAAGCAAAATATTAGAACTAAGAGGAAAGGAGATTTAGGAGATTCCTAAATTTGACAAGGGTAGAAAGGCCCTAAATTGACTGAATTCAGAAAGTCCCAATACAATTCTATTAATAACCCCAATCCCAGGAGAGGCTAGGTGGTGCAGTGGATAGAGAGCACTGGGCCTGGAGTCAGGAGTACCTGAGTTCAAATCTGGCCTCAGACACCTAATAATTACTTAGCTGTGTGGCCATGGGCAAGCCACTTAACCCCATTGCCTTGCAAAAAAACCTAAAAAAAAAATAACCCAATTCTACAGTAAACCCATTATATATTGTTTTTAAATGTGTAAATGATGTTTTTAAAACAACAATAATTTCAGGGGGCAGCTAGGTGGCACAGTGGATAGAGCACCGGCCCTGTAGTCAGCATGGCCTGAGTTCAAATTCAGCCTCAAAAGGAAGGAACTTCTCAAAGGAAGTTCCATTGTACTAAATCTACCATTGTAAGTCCAGAAAATTTGTACTGAGCATCTCAAACACCTTTCATGATCACTGGTTCTGGGATTCATGAAGGAATTTGGTTGTCCCTATAAATGGTTATTAACTCCACAGCTTTTTGTTAGAACATTAAAATATTCACTGGCAATTAATTTTACCTGGGCTCCCATAGGAGAAGTAAACCACTGACACAATTATACCTCCTCCAAATATTAGTAACTAAATGGTTGAAATATAAGTAATTCCAATTTCAAAATATCTCTCTCCATACAGACAAAAAGTATTTGTGATTACTGAAAAAGGAGGAAAACTTCACTTTAGATTTCTCGCCTTGCAGAAAAAAGTAATCCCATTAATAGCTGTCATAGATTTTAGGGACATAGCTCCTGAGAATGATGTAGAAGTAACAGGACAGCTTCTAAATATTACTAAAGTCACTGCAGCAATAGTGTACTACAATATGATGCCTATGTATTCTTCACAACCTTGGAGCCACAAACTATAGGACTAATATAACTCTCTGGATATCTAATTAATCAAGGCTCCATTTTCACCAATCACTATTCCCTTAATCTCTCTGTTAGAATGTAAATTTCTTGAGGGAAGGATTATCTTTGCTTTATTATTTTTAATTCCCAGGATTTATCATAATACTTAGCATAGAAAATTCTTTTCTATTCAAATATAAGAAAACATGGTAAGACTTCTATGAACTGACATTAAAGGAATTAAGTAGAATCAATAGGACAATATGCATGATGAGCAAACTCATTTAAAGGAAAATATCATGAAAAAAACATCAAAGCATAATGCAGTGACTGATCTCAACTCCTACAGAGTTGATGAAGTATTCTTCCCTCCTCCTAGTAGAATAGTAGATAACAAGAATCAAACAAAAATTATGCTATTAGAGGAAAACAATACAACAATTTCTTTTGGTTAATTGCATTCCTTTGCAACAACAGAAAGTTCAATTAGAAAATGTAAATTGTATACCAAAAAATAAATTAGTAAAATATGAACAAAAACAGGAGGCTTGTTGGTTATAGCAAACAATATGGATATATTAAGTCCAAAAGCTAGGGTAGCCAAAATCTGAAAATATAAGGGGGGAAAACATACTAAACTGTGAGAATGTATATATGTATATTTATATAGTTCTCACCACTAAAGTCCTTGGAAGTGTCAAATGGGTTAACATTAGACACAGAAATGGCTCTCTGAGGAGAGACCAATAGGACCTTTCCAGATACAAAAACCTCCTTATATGTATTGTCTCTATCAATTAGAATGTGAATCTTTTCCTATCTGTATCACTAGATATTTCTTCATAATAAAAATGTAATCCTGAGTGATTATCATTAAATAATATGCATTTATATATTACTAACAACCTTTTAAAATTTCATATCATTTGGGAAAGTACATTAAAAAAACAACTGGGGGGATTGGGAGAAAAACTCAAACTATGACATTCATTTTCCTGTTCTATGTAGCAAATAACAATACAGGGACAAACTCAAGGTCTCTCTTAAGAACTTTGAAATCAAATGTGCAGCATAGGAGACCACCCAGCATGGCCCCCATCAGAGAGGGTGCTGTGTTCCATGAGCAAGGCAAAAGTGGAGCAGTTCAAAGGAAACATGAGATGTGTGTGTGTGTGTGTATTTAGAGTAATCACATGGACTATTTGTGCTTAACCTGTGGTAAAGAAATCTATACTCCTATTGGTCTGATCAGCCAGTCAGATACATTGCAACTTGTCTCTAACACAGTGATGTCATTTTGGTCTTTTTCAATAATGAGATTCAAGAATCAACCAACCAACCAATCAATTATGTAGCAAATGAATCCTAAACCAAGAAACTAAGAAAATTGGAAATATATTCAAGGAAGGAAGAGAATGAGCCACCAACTAACCTGCAAGAAATGAATTTTAAATATGGTTGTGCTTTCAAAAAATGAAATAATTTCATTTTCATAAAGTTCTCTTTCCACAATCTAATTTCTAATGTCTCCTTTCTGAATAGGTTTTTACATTTTTGAGGTGAAGAATATATACCAACTCTGCCAGAAGCAGTCTATTATGATTGAGTATGCAAAAAACAAAAATGAAAGGAATCCCTGCCCTCAGTGAGCTGATAATTTATCAAATAAACAACATTTCCATATAAGTACATGGAAAATATATAAATTCAAGGCTATTTGAAGGAAAGACAGAGACAAAGGCAACCAGGAGAAGAAGGTAAGACCTTATCTAGGAGGTAGCATTTAAAATAAATTTTGAAAGGGTAAGAATTCTAAAAGATAAGAGAGAGAATTTTCAAGGCAAGGAGTTCAGTGTGCAAAGGGATATAGACAGTGAATGGTATGGTGTGGGCCATAGTAAAAAAAAAAGGTTGAATTATATATAGGGCTTTGTGGAAATAGAGCTTTTCTTTGAAAAAATGACTAGAACCCAAGGGAACCTTTTATCTTTGCCATCTTTAAATGTCACTTGCCTCATTTCACCTTCCATTTATTTTTTCTTAGTCTTTCTTCTCTTGAAAGGTTTGGTTCTGGAATGGAGGAAGGTAAGAAATAAATACATGGTGGCTTCATTTTTCTCTCTTCAAAAAATGAGAACATTTTAATCAGAGAGCTTTCTTGAGTCCATTTTTAAATGCATACAATAGGAAGGAATAACATAGACTAGCTTTTAATAGATGTTCCACAATGGCCATTTTATTCATTTAAAATAAAAGTTCAGTGGTATTGACAGCATTGTTACTTTTTCTCCAAATCAATAAAATGTTTCATGAAAGAAATCTTAAATTAAAATTTTTAAATCTCCAAATCAAATGATAACAGTGGGGAAATAATCCTATCACAAATGACAAAAGGAAGAATATGATAAATATGAAAAGGTTTATCCATGCAATATAACACAAAGTTAAAATAAATAAAAGAATCATAGGCAATGGATCCAAGAAAGAACCTTCAAATGAGACAATAGAGGATCAGAATACCTGAGCTACTAAGAAGACAAATGGCTACCCCTTGAAAGGAGGAAGCAGAACTCATAATATCCAGGTCTGCTAACTTAAAATTGAACACTATTTTAATAACATTATAAATGATATAAAAATTCTGAACACGTAACAAGGTGAAAACTAAATTGGTGCAATCATAATGTGAAAAAGAATGTAGAGTTTGCTTGTTTTTTTAAATTTACCATCTTAACAAAAGCATTAAATATAACAACCTATGTACTCTCCATTCACACAAAGGAGATATATATATATATATACACACACACACACACACACATATTTATCTCCCTTCATAAGTATAGACAATCTTTTGAAAAGAATGCATTTCTATAAGCTTTAACTAGTTTTTGCTTTTTTTTTTTTTTTGGCAAAGCAATGGGGTTAAGTGGCTTGCCCAAGGCCACACAGCTAGGTATATTAAGTGTCTGAGGCTGGATTTGAACTCAGGTACTCCTGAACCTCCAGGGCCCATGCTCTATCCACTGTACCACCTAGCCACCCCCATTTCTATGAACTTTAAGACATTCAGTCTCAGGAAGAAAAAGTCAAAGATGAAAAGTAAAGAAGAGATTATTAAATTATGATCAAATATTATTTTAAAAATTAACAATACTTTTCTGAGCATAGTGAAGTAATTAAGTAAAATAAGGCATTCAGCCTAGTCTACATACATAAATGAATTATCTTTTTCCAGGGCAAGAGCAGAAAGCACTTCGGTTATTGATCCCAGGGACAATATAGATCAAAAAATAACCAAAAAAAACAGTTTAGGAGAATTCCGGCCAAGATGGCGGAGAGAAGACAGGCACAGTTCTAAAGTCTCCTGATCTCTTCCCCATCTATCACATGAAACAAACCTCTTAAAAAAATTCCGAAACAGGAAACCCAGAAAGAAAAGCCAGGAAAGGAAAATCTACCTCAGGATTAGTCTCCCGCAGCAGCCTTGGCTGAGTACTGGCAGGTGAGTCTGGGCTCCCAGGGAAGATCAGCCCGGGATCAGCCAGATTAGCAGCTGAATTGGAAGCCGGAGTCTGAGGGCCCCAGAGCCAGACCTGCTGGATCAGCAGTAGGGCTGTATGAACGCGGCTTGGGTCCGCGGGGAAGCAGAGGCGATGATGTTGGTGCTGTCCCCCTGGAGCTTGGGTAAGGGGCTGCGGGGAGAGGTCTGGTGCAGGACAGCTGCGGACGCCATCCCTTGGCTCCTCAGGTCTGAGAAACTCTGAGCCCACGCCTCCATTGCACAGAGGCCTCCTCCCAAACAAATGCAAATTACTTCTACCTCAGGCCCAGGTGTGTGAGCAGAAGAACCAGCCCAGCTGAGGAATGACCTCAGGCCAGGGTAAAGCCCACCATTGACTGAAGGCAAAAGAATTCAATAGTTCCAACTCCTGCCTTCAGGCAAAGGGAGAAGGCCTCACAACCAAGGTCACAGACACCCCAGAGAGGGCAACCAGCACCTCCTACTGGCCAGCCAGAGAAACTGCACTCAGTAAAGCCTTTAGAGATCCCAAGCCCAGGTGAACCAGCCCCCCGCCCCAACTCAAGGTCTTAGCATAATGAAGAAGGGTCAGCGGCAAGGTGGATCCATACAAAAATTCCTGGAAGGGAAAGACCACAACTCAGAGAGACCTGGAACCTCTGAGGAGAATACAATCTGGTCTCCAGCACAGAAAGACTTCCTTGAAGAAATAAGGAAGGAGCTTAACAATTTGGGAGAGACAATTAATGCCTTGCAACAAGAAAACAAAACCTTAAAAAGTACAATTGGACAAACACAAGAGAATAAATCTCTCAGATCCTCAAATGAGCAAAAAGAATGCAAAAAGAAATTAATTCTCTCAAAACCTCAATTGGTCAAATGGAAAGCTCTTTCAAAAGTACAATTGACCAATTGGAAAAGGAGTTGCAAAAGGTTGATGAAGAAAACTCCTCCCCCCCAAAAAAGAACGGAGTCTACAGAAACTAATGACTCCACAAGACAGCAAGAGTCAGTTAAACAAAATCAAAAATATAGAATAAATAGAAGCAAATGTGAAATACCTCATCAACAAAACACTGACCTCGAGAATAGATTGAGGAGGGGAAACCTGAAAATTATAGGACTTCCTGAAAACATTGAAGAGAAAAAAAAGCCTGGACTTAAGATTACAGGATCTAGTGATGGAAAATTGCCCTGATATCATAGAATCGGAGGGCAAAGTAGTTATTGAAAGAGTACATCGATACCCACCAGAAAAAGATCCCAAAATGAAAACACCAAGGAATGCTGTGGCCAAACTGCAGAACTATCAGATAAAATAGAAAATCCTGCAAGCAGCCAGAAAGAAGCAATTTAAATATCAAGGAGCCACAGTAAGGATCACGCAGGATCTGGCTGCATCAAATTTAAGGGATCGAAGGGCCTGGAACGAGATATTTCGAAGAGCACAGGAGCATGGAATGCAGCAAAGAATATACTTTCCTGCAAAGCTGAGCCTTCTCTTCCAGGGAAAAAGATGGACATTTAACGAAATGGAAGAATTCCAAAAATTTCTGATGAAAAGACCAGAGCTAAACAGAAAATCTGGATATCAAACAGGAGGTTCAAGAGACACATGAAAAGGTAAAAAAAAGGGGGGGGGTTGTAAAAGGAAAAAAATGCAATCCAGTAAATTGCAACTGGCTATATTCCAGCATGGGGGGAGGGGAAGAGACGCTCATAAATCATGAGAAATGTAACTCTAACAGAGAGAATACACCTAGCCAGAAATGATGGACATCCATGACCTATCCATGAGACTGCTATCTAATGGGATATAACTGGCTTTAACCCCACTTGGGAGAAAGACTCTAATAACTCTCAGGAATTTTGACTCTATCCAATCGAATATACTGAACTAGAAGGGTCAGACACTCAGAATTTTCTATGACCTAGATAGAATGATCTAAAAAAATACACTACCTCCCTAAAAAGGGGGACAGGAAAGAGAAGGGAGGAGGGAGGGGAATGAATGGGACAAATCTCATTATACTAAGAGGTACAAAAAACCTATGGTAATAGAGGGGAAGA
The DNA here is from genome assembly GCF_037893015.1 of Macrotis lagotis. Classification (NCBI taxonomy): domain Eukaryota; kingdom Metazoa; phylum Chordata; class Mammalia; order Peramelemorphia; family Peramelidae; genus Macrotis; species Macrotis lagotis. Next base: position 192,336,552 of record NC_133666.1, read on the forward strand.
AGGGAGCAGAGGAGAAACACCTGAATCTTCTTCTCATCAGACTTGGCTTAAAGTCAACCTACACATACTCAGTTAACTTATAAATTATCTAACCTTTCAAGTATCAAAAGGGGAAAAGGGGAGGGGGGATGGAGAAAGGAAAGGGGAGTGGGGGAAATAACAAAAGGAAGGGAAGGGAAAAGGGAAAAAGGGAAAGGGGAAAGAAAGGGGAGGGTGTGATATAGGAGGGCAAACATACTGAAGGGGGTGGTATTCAAAAACAAAATACTGGAGAATATGGATAAAAGGGGGGGAAAGGGGGAAAAATACAAACAGAGGGAAGATAGCACAGAGGGCAATAAAGAATTAGTAATCATAACCTTGAATGTGAATGGAATGAACTCTCCCTTAAAACATAAGCAAATAGCAGAGTGGATTAAAAACCAGAATCCTACAACATGCTGCTTACAAGAAACTCATTTGAAGCAGAGAGACATATAGAGTAAAGGTAAAAGGTTGGAGCAAAATATATTTTGCTTCAGCTGAAGTAAAAAAAGCAGGGGTAGCAATCCTTATCTCAGACAAAGCAGCAGCAAAAATAGATAGCATTAAAAGAGATAAGGAAGGAAACTTTATCCTCCTGAAAGGTACCATAGACAATAAAGTCATTTCAATATTGAATGTATATGCACCCAGTGGAACAGCACCCAAATACTTAGAGGAGAAGTTGAAAGAATTACAGGAAGACATGGACAGCAAAACTCTACTAGTAGGAGACCTCAACCTCCCGCTATCAGATCTAGATAAATCAAATCATAAAACAAACAAGAAAGAAATTAGGGAGGTAAATAGATTGTTAGAAAAATTAGATATGGTAGACTTATGGAGGAAACTGAATGGAGATAGAAAGGAATATACCTTTTTCTCTGTAGTACATGGAACTCATACAAAAATTGACCATGTAATAGGACATAAAAACCTAATGATCAACTGCAGAAAGGCAGAAATAGTGAATACATCTTTCTCAGATCAAAATGCAATAAGAGTCTAAAAGTCATATGCAATACTGGGCCAAGGAGATATAGAACTGGAACAAACTGGAAACTGAATAACCTCATTTTAAAAAATGAGTGGGCCAAAAAACAAATTATAGAAAGAATTAACCATTTTATCCTAGATAATGATAATAATGAAACAACATACCAAAACCTATGGGTTTCATTCAAAGCAACTCTCAGGGGGATATATTATAGCTCTAAATGCTTATATGAATAAATTGGAGAAAGAGGAAATCAATGAACTACATATGCAACTAAAAAAATAAGAGAAAGAACAAATCAAAAATCCCCAATCAAATACCAAATTAGAAATTCTAAAAATTAAAGGAGAAATTAATAAAATCGAAAGCAAAAAAACTATTGAATTAATAAATAAAACAAAAATTGGTATTATGAAAAAAACCAATAAAATTGATAAACCTCTGGTCAATTTGATTAAAAAAAAGAAAGACGAAAACCAAATTGCTAGTATTATAAATGAAAAAGATGAACTCACCACCAATGAGGAGGAAATTAAAGTAATAATTGGAAATTATTTTGCCCAACTCTATGCCAATAAATTTGATAATCTAAGTGAAATGGATGAATATTTACAAAAATATAAGTTGCCCAGGTTAAATGAAGAAGAGATTAAATAACTACACAACCCTATCTCAGAAAAAGAAATTCAACAAGCCATTATTGAACTTTAATGAGCTAGAAAAAATTGTAAGTAAATTCATATGGAGAAATAAAAAGTCAAGAATTGCCAGGAGCTTAAATTAATGAAAAAAAAATGCAAACAAAGGTGGCTTAGCACTACCCGATCTAAAATTATATTATAAAGCATCAGTCATCAAAACTGTTTGGTATTGGCTAAGAAATAGAGTGGTGCACCAGTGGAATAGACTAGGTGTAAAAGCAGGAGAGGAGTATAGTAATCTGCTGTTTGATAAATCCAAAGAGTCAGGCCACTTGGATAAAAACTCCCTCTTTGATAAAAACTGCTGGGATAATTGGAAGTTAGTATGGAAGAAACTTAGATTAGACCAACACCTCACACCCTTTAACAAGATGAGATCCAAATGGTTATAGGACATAGACATAAAAAAAAATACTATAAGCAAATTAGAAGATCAATGACTAGTCTACCTGTCAGATCTATGGAAAGGGGAACAGTTTTTGACTAAGGAAGAGTTGGAGAACATCACTAAAAACCAATTAGATGATTTCAATTACACTAAATTAAAAAGCTTTTGCACAGATAAAACCAATGTAATCAAGATCAAAAGAAAAGTATTAAATTGGGAAACAATCTTTACTATTAATGATTCTGACAAAGGACTCATTTCTAAAATATACAGAGAACTGAGTCATATTTTTAAAACAAAAAGCCATTCCCCAATTGACAAATGGTCAAAGGATATGCAAAGGCAATTTACAGATGAGGAGATCAAAGCAATCCATAGCCATATGAAAAAATGCTCTAAATCATTAATTATTAGAGAAACGCAAATTAAAGCTTCTCTGAGGTACCACCTCACACCTCTCAGACTGGCCAGTATAACCAGGAGGGATAATGATCATTGTTGGAAGGGATGTGGGAAATCTGGGACACTATTACACTGTTGGTGGAGCTGTGAACTCATCCAACCCTTCTGGAGAGCTATTTGGATCTATGCCCAAAGGGCAACAAAAATATGCATACCCTTTGACCCAGCAATACCACTACTGGGTCTATATCCTGAAGAGATGAGGAAAAAGGGTAAAAGCATTACTTGTACAAAAATATTTATAGCAGCCCTGTTTGTGGTGGCAAAGAATTGGAAATCCAGTAAATGTCCTTCAATTGGGCAATGGCTTAGCAAACTGTGGTATATGTATGTCATGGAACACTATTGTTCTATTAGAAACCAGGAGGGACAGGATTTCAGGGAAACCTGGAGGGATTTGCATGAACTGATGCTGAGTGAGACGAGTAGAACAAGAAAAACACTGTACACCCTAACCGCAACATGGGAGTGATGTTCAACCTTGAAGGACTTGCTCATTCCATCAGTGCAACAATTGGGAACAATTTTGGGCTGCCTGCAAAGGAGAGTACCATCTGTATCCAGATAAGGAGCTGTGGAGTTTGAACAAAGTACAAGGACTATTCTCTTTAATTTGGGGGAAAAAAAAAACAAAAACAGATATCTTATTGTCTGATCTGGTTACCTCTGAGAATTCTGTTCTCTTTAAAGATATGATTTCTCTCTCATCACACCCAATTTGGATCAAGGTACAACATGGAAACAAAGTAAAGACTGAAGGAGTGCTATCTGTGGGGGTGGGGGTAGGGAAGCAAGATTGGGAGAAAATTGTTGTAAAACTCAAATAATATCTTTAATAAAAAAAAAGAAAAAAACAGTTTAGGGGAGAGTAGATGGCACAGTGGATAGAGCACGGGCCCTGGAGTCAGGAGTACCTGAGTTCAAATCCAGCCTCAGACACTTAATAATTACCTAGCTGTGTAGCCTTGGGCAAGACACTTAACCCCATTTGCCTTGCAAAAATCTAAAAAAAAAAAATGTAAAAGACCAGTTTACCCCCAAAACGAACTATCCAGTAAGCCTCCCCAGTAACATACACTGAAGTAATTTCTGAGGTATGATTTGTTTCAGTCATCTGTTATAAAGCAACCAGCTGTCTATTTGGGCCCTGAAGAGATATGTCTGCCACTAAAGTACTTAAATTGTATTTTCAAATTTGTTTCAGAAGACAAAGTCTAGGCAAAGCTGCTACTAAAAAAGTAATTTGTTACAGTGGATAACAGCAGCTTAGCTCCCTATTGAATGAAAGCCTGAAAAATCATTTTAGTCCAAAGGCTTTTAGATTTTTTTTTTTAATTTTTACAAATCCCAATGTGGGGGTGGGGGTGGGGGGAAGAAATGCCTATAGTTTAAGACAAAAGAAAAAAAGCCTTTTTAAATTTGTAATTAAGGACTGAAAATGTCAAGTCCAAATAGTAAAAATTAGCAGCACACTAGAACTTTATTATAACTCCATCTCTTGGAATCTCCTATTCTACAATTTTATTGATGAAATCATTTTTTAATGCGGTTTTCCAGCATTTTGAAAAGCATTAAAAATTGGTACTCCTTTTTGGGTCCAACTAGAACCTGACTCATACCAAATGCTGCTTCCTTAAAAAAGGTTTCAAGGAGGTTCCACTGTTTTATAAAAGCAAACCATATAAATGTTATTTCCCACTCTGGGAAACAAGACTGCATTATACTGCAGGCTTAAAACAAACAGAAAATATTTTTACTATTTCTTCCCTGGCAGGTCATACAGAATGACTGTCTAATGTCCTAAAGAAATAGGTTGCCTCTGAGCAGAACTGGATTTTTGCCCCTGGAAAGGCTAGTTTTAACTACTGCTACAGTTAACTTTAATTTTTAATCCACAAAACAAATTGCTTGTCAAGCAATTCAGGAATGGATTAAATACCACTTTAAAATTATGCATTGTTGGTAAAAGAACCAGAAAAATACTAGAGAACGCAACCATGCAACATCAGACAAAAAGGAAACAATTACAAAGGGTTGATCACAATCATTTTCTTGGTAAGAAAGCAAAGGTGGTTGTACCTTATTTCTGAACATGTTATTGACAATCACATAAATATATACAACTTTAAAAACATTTATTTAAAAACATTTATTCATGTTAAATTGTGAAACTTATATCCAGGGAAAAGAGAGTAAATTTTAATTTTTTTTAAAGATAAGTTTTTATTACCTAATGTTCCAGAAAGTATTCTGAAAAAGACACCACTTATCTTGAGCAAGCATGGGGGGAAATGGTAGGGGCATTGTCTTATTCACTTCTGTATCATTTCTGAAACCAAACTCACTGGTACAGGCATAGAATGCTAGACTTTGGAGCCAAGAAGACCTGAGTTCAAGTAATGATCTTGGGCAAATTATTTAATCTCTCTTTCTCTATCTCTAAATGGGGATAATAAAAGTATCCTCCTACCAGGGTTGATGTGAGGATAAAATTAAATAATATGTGAAATACTCAACAAATCATAGCACTATATTAGTGCAAGCTGTTACTATCATTATTATTATTATTATTATTACTAACACATACTTAATATTTTCTGATTTTAAGAATGATAAATATTTGCTATAACTGTTATAACATCTACCAATCAAATCTTATATCTCTGTGTCTTAATCTCACAGAGCTTGAGATAAATTATCCATGCAGTTTTCTAATCAACAAAAAACATAATTTTAAAGAAATAAAAATTAAAAAATAGAACAAGATAATTCACTCAGAAATAAGTCCAATATTCTCTCTATTTTGAAAGGGATTCTGTTGTTATTCAAGAAAAGACTGGTCAGTTCCTTGTCACAGGTTATAGTGGAGATGCTTTTTCTATGCAGGTTAGACTATAAGGCTGCTAACCTTCCCAAGATTCTATGAATTAGGTTCACCTCTATAGCTAAAATCCTAGGATCTATCTATTTCCAATATATTCAAATGTAGCTGCTGGAAAAAACCTCAATGCTGTAATGTGGATTTAATATCCTTATCACGTTTAGTTGTATAATACTAAATATGCATATGATTTGGGATTTGGTGTTTGCTTGTTTTTTTATCCAAAAATGACTGTTTTCAATTCAGTGTTTCAGATAACTAAATTTACAAATCTTAGGGATTCCCCCATATAGAGGAACAGAAACTACTTTGTTAGAAAAGAAAACCAGAGAGCAACCAATTGTTAAGGAATGTTTCCTTACAACAAACCTAAATTACCTACATCAAACAATTCTAGATATGTTAAAAAGAGTCTTCAAAACACTGAGACCCAGTCCCATATACATGATTCTAATTGTGGTCTTACAAAAGAAAAACCAATGAGATTTTCAATTTCTAAATTCTGAAAATATTTTTCCTTAATGGTTTGATTTTTTCTTAATTTCTCAAAATCCCATTTGAACTTTAAACTCAAGAAAACACATGAAGAAGATGGAGGACAGCATATATCTTCTCTTTATTGATATTTTTATTCAAGGCATTTGTAAAAATTCAGATTTGAAAAAGTTAAACACTATTAGTCTAAAGAACAATTCATATTTTAAGACAATGAGAAAGAGAAAGAACTTTCTCAACATCTTTGGTAAAGGAACTCATTTCCACAGGATGCAAAAACTACAAAATAAGATTTTTTTCCCTCCTTTTTAAATATTCTTTATCTTTCATGCACATGATAGGGATGTGATGCTGAATCAAATTCAATAATATAAGAAGAGGAGGAGAAAAAAGAAGAAGGAAAGTAAAAGAAAAAAGAAAAGAATGAAGGTGTTTATTTCAAGGAAATCTGCACAGCAGAATTTCAGCTCACTTTCCTCAGTTTTCTAAAAGGACTCACATTTCTTCCTTTGACTAGTTATAAAATTTGCAGAAGCTGATGATTTGGGCCAAGTAAAAAAGAGTTTTTTAAAAAAAGCTATAACAATTTCTCCATTAAGGATAAAGTTAGTATTAATTCCCTGATAATATACTCAATATTTATATATTCTCTGAATAGGCAGAAGCCCAGTTGAACCATAGCTTTAAGTTTTTTCTTTTTTACTGTGCTAACAGATCCTTAACATAAAGGAACTACACAATGAAAGACATTCCTTTTTTTTCCCCCCAAATGTGGTAGATAAACAGTGCAGTAGATGGAGGACCAGGCTTGGATTCATAGTCTTGAGTTCAATCTGATCTCAGATGCTTACTAGTTGTATAACCCTTTGTCTTTCTCAGTTTCCTCATCAATAAAAAGGGAATAATAGCAATTACTTCCCCAAATTGTTATGAGGATCAAGTGAAATAATTACTATGCAAATACTTTGTTGTTTAATCATTTCAGTCATGTCTTTAGGTTCCATTTGTGTTTTTACCCCTTTGGCAAAGACAGTGAAGTAGTTTGCCATTTCCTTCTCCAGTTCATTTTAAAGATGAAGAAACTGAAGTAAATGGGTTAAGTGACTTCTTCAAAGTCACACAGTTAGGAAATGCCTGAGACCAGATTTGAATTCAAGAAGATGAGTCTTCCTAACTTAGGTCTGTCATTCTATCCACTACACCACCCAACTATACCATATGTTAGTTACGATGACGATAATGATGATGAGGATTAAAAATGTACTTCTAGCTACCAGTACCAGAGATTTCAAAGAAAAATTCCCATGATCTTACAGATCTCTTCCTGTATACCTAAAGCTATTTTTGATAGATACATAATCTTCAACTGAAGAAGTATATGACTTTGGAATCACATTTTTGCTAATTTGTAAAAAAAAAAAAAAAAAGATGAATTTTCAAAAAAGTGACCAATCTCAAAACAGTGTCACTGATATCCTGAGATGTCAAAAGCAGGCTCTACTAAGACCCATATATTCCCTAAAAATTATAAATTTAATTTTACAAACTTGTAAATTGAATATCTTTCTAATGGTGTACCTGTGCGCTGTTCCCCTCACCTCCATAAATGGAATACACTCACTGTTCAGTTCAACTTATTAGAATCCTAACTTCCTTTATGGTTGAGTTCTTGTGTCCTCTCAAGTTTCCTGCTGCAAAAATTTTCATACATTTAGTTCCATGCTCTCCAACTAAAATATAATGTACTTGAGGGACTGAGATTTTTTTTTTTGTATGTTCCCTTTATATTTAACATCTTATAGCACAATGCCTTACACCTCAAATACTTCTGGAACTACATGAAAAGCAAAATGAACAATACATCTTCAGAGTAACTTAGGGTTAGAGCAAGAAGTAACCAAGAAGGCCATCAATATTTTTCTCCCTTTCTTTCTGAATCAAAGCCAGGTTTCAAATCCAGGTTCTATGTGAAGAACTAAAAAAATAAGCCCAACTCTGCTTGATAGGATAAATGATACAAATTTCGAATCTCTGTTACTTCAATATTCATGATCTAACACCTGTGTTATGGAAATTTTAAAATGGACACAGAGTCACAAACCAATGACCGTTCCCTCTGATTTGGCACAGAACTGAAGAAATAACCACCAGGAAAAGAAGGAATGTTAAATGGAAATCAGAATGACTCATAGGCCAGTAATTATAGTGATTAATACATCAATACTTCAAGAACTTAGGATTTCATAGGTATAGGGATTCCCTCCAAGAATGTAGCTCATGGACCCTTTCCCAGAGCAGTTGAGACTGAGTAATTCATCTGTCTGATGCAATGTGAAGATGACTTCATCTCACTTTAACAAGGCTAATAATCAGAGAGCATAAGTAGACATTACTGGGTGGATAACAGGATCTTATTTTTTACTAAAATAGTCTTTATGAAACCAGGCACACTTCCATGTTCAGTCTCTGCCCTGAGATCGCATCTCTTCTTTCTTTCCATTCTCTACCTTGGTGACCTCATCCAGTTCCTTATGTGCTTTAATTATTATTTCTACATATGTGATCTATATATCCAAACACATTTTCTACCCTGAGCTCTAAGTTTTAAATCACAATCAGCCTATTTGACATTTCTGGATACTCAAGTGAAATCTTGGACTTGTATTTTAAAACAGAACATCATTCTCTTAAAATCCTATATATTAGTGAACATCTCTACTTTGATCGAGGTGATATGATATAAAACAATGGTGTTTATATATTGTAATAATAAATAATGCTGATGACCATTACCATTAATCTACTCATCAAGGTTTATGACTAGTGTTATTCTTTTTTAATTACATTCAATTTTATTCAAATTTATTCAATTTTAATTACATTCAATTTAATTACAATTCAAATTTTCCTGATTATTTGCAAAAGATTTTAACATTCACTTTTAATATTTTATTTTATATTTATTGTGAATATTGGCATGATTATATATAATACATTTATATAATATTAGTTCATGCTATATTAATAAAATTAATGGTTTATTTATTAAATTAAATTTTAATATTTAATTATTTGATAAACTCTCTTCCTGCTGACATTCCCTTCATTGAAAAGGCAAGGAATGATATCCATTGTACATGAAGTCATGTAAAACATATAAATCATGTTGTTAAAAAAAGCAAGAAAAAATATTTTTAAAGTAGGAAAAAATCATTCAATACTTCATAACTCTTCATTTTCTCTTATACTCAAATCCAATCAAGTATGAATTACTACCATTTGTTCTACGTAACACCTCTTAAGTCTGGCTACTTCTCTCTACTCATTTAACACACTGGTTCAATTCTGACCCATTAAGGAAAGACCTGATGAAAGTCCCTTCCCACTCTCAACTATCCTGCACATTGATAGGAAAGTGATTTTTCTTAAATGAAAATCTGATGGCAATATTTTTCGATCAATCTTCAATGACTCCCTATTATATCTAAAAGATAAAAGTTCTGGTTTGGTCTTGAAAGTCCATAACAAATTATTTTCCAACTTATTTCCATTTTCATTATTACATTACTCCCTGACAATCTAATCTAATCAATCAAACTGGCCTCCTCTCTGTTCTAAATGATGCTATCTTGTTTCCCTGGCTAAGCACTTACTATCATCCTGTCATGCAAAGCGCTAAGTTCCTCGCACCAAAAGTTCTTTCACTTCCCTAAGATATAGTTCAAGAACTAATTTCTATGTAAATCACTTCCTAAAATTGTCAAAGCTAGTGCCCTGTCTCACTATTTTATATTTACTCTGTATCTAATTAGTCTGGATATACTAATATGCATATTATCATGACTGATTTGAATATGAACTCTTTGAAAGGACTAATCAATTTCATTTATTACTTTTTCCCAGAATATAATAAAATACCTGCTACATGATAGATGCCTAATAAATGCTTATTCATTAATTCATCAAAATGCTTCATCATATAAAACACAAAACACTAGAGGTTGCATTATTAAATTGGTAAATATTAAAAGGGATGCTGAAAAAAGTGACAAAATCGTTATAGGGCATAAGAGGAGTATACAAAACAAAATCTGTTTTTAAGACTGCTATCAATATATCTCAAAAGGAAAGTGCAATTTTAAGATTCAGTAATGTCATTTACTTCCCCCCAAAATTTAACAGATTACTGGAAATTTTTAAACATTGATGTTTCTAATTAAAATTCAACATAACAACCATGAGTTTCTTACATCTCTTAAATCAATATTTGAACTTCTGGCAAAAAAAATAATCTGCTGTTTTCACTGGCTGAAAGGATTGTGACTTGGAATCTTGTCCTTAAGGTCATCCCGATCAACAAGGATTCAAAAAGTACAGAACAATTGTGACCTGACAATACAAGAAAAAGTCTAAATGAGATGGATAGAAGGTTGAGATGTCTAAGTCAATGAATCTCCACTACTGATCTACCAGACTGGAAAAGGGTCATCAAGAAACTGTAGAAAAAGAAATGAATAATGAGAATGCCCATTTCTTAAAAATTAAAATAAAAAAGCATTACTCAAAATTCAGAAAACTAAAATATGCAAGAAAGGTAAATCATTAAACTTTTAAATAAATTTTTATGTTTGTAACATTTATACTTCTAAAGTTATTAAAGTTTCAAATTGTACTGCTTTTTAGCATAACCTATAGAAGATAAGCAATTATTTGTAAATAGTTGAATTTGTGATAAAATTTTAAAAGGAATTGGATTCAATAAAACCATCCTTGAAGTAAAAAATTTATGATGCACCAAATGGAATTTTTTTTCAAATTTTTATTATTTTAGCAGTATGATCAAAAAATGCAGACGATCTTCAAAGAAGCACTTAAACACAGAAAAGGAAAGCTTTACATCAAAGGGAATAACTCCCAAGATAAAAGATAAAGAGAAGACAAAAGATGACTACAGGGAGAGAAAAGGTATCAGTTCAGTGTTCAATTATCAGTAACCTCAAGTTTATCTTCAAGTGTATAATCAACCCATTAGGCATACCACTACTACTACTACTACTACTACTACTACTACTACTACTACTACTACTACTACTACTACTACTAAGAGCATGATAAAAAAAATAGTTCTTCTCAAATATTTATTTTTGAAGACCAAGTCTTATCGAGTACTCTATGTACTTTAATGAATCACACATACCCAATAATCAAATGCCTTACCCAAATGTATAACTAGAGATATGTAAAAGCTACTACTGATTAAATGGATTTATGATTAGATAATAAAATATGAAAAGAATCTGGTAGTCTGGTTTTTATTTCAAATATTAAATTGAAGCCACCAGTTAATTATTAAGCACTTACTATATGTAGGCGTTAAAGTGAGACTAGTGATACAAACACAAAAATGAAATTGTCTCTGCTTTTAAAAACACTAATCTATTGAGAAAAATTCAACATATATTAAATAAACATGAGATAATTAGACTAGAGTGACAGCATTGAAAACTGGAAGGACGGGGCGGCTAGGTGGCACAGTGGATAGAGCACTGGCCCTGGAGTCAGGACAACCTGAGTTCAAATCTGGCCTCAGACACTTAATAATTACCTAGCTGTGTGGCCTTGGGCAAGCTACTTAACCCCATTGCCTTGCAAAAACTTAAAAACAAAAAAAAAAACAAAAACTGGAAGGATTCTGAAAACTTTAAATGGGAGGTATCACCGTATGATTTAATTGTGAAGGAATAAAAGAATTCTGAGAGACTTAAGTAAGAAAGATCAAGAGATGGAATGTCAATTTTAAAGGAAAACTAATAAATCAGTCTAGATGTAGTATAAGATGCATGAATATGAAAGCCAAAAAAGAAAGTGGGAGCCCAAATGTGGAAAAACTTCAAATAACAGGATGAGAAGTTAGTATTTTATTGTAGAGGTAATAGAATATCTGAAAACTTTCGAGGTTTGGAGTGATATGGTAAGGGAATGAAGTGATGCTCAACTATGATTTTGGTTCTATTTTCTCAGCTAAGAAAAATGATTTTTTTTTAAATGAAAGTAACAGAAGAAAAAATGAAGAGTTATCTAGGAAAGCACTAATCAAGATTAAGTGGGAACATGAACCTCAATGAGTTCAAGTCACCCAAAGGAGATAAACCTTATCCATGGAAAGAGGAAATTGCTGATCCATTATCAAGGATGTCTAAAAGAATAATAAGAGAATGGGAGAAACATCATATTTCCAGAGAAGTTTCCAAAAGAGTGGATTCTGATTGTAGAAAGCAAGGGATTCAGAAAGAAGGCAAAAAACAATTTTAAATTAATAAATAAATTTTGATTTTGTAGTAAACATGGCTGGAATATTCCTTTTGTATATATGTAAAAACACTATAATTCTGTTTATGTTATGGTTTTTAATTTCGCCCACCATCCCTGAATTACAAAAAATAGGGAGATACATTAGGATAGAACTTCACAATTTATTAAATTGTTTATCCTAACCCTACCACAATCTCAAGGAGAAATTCCATTCTCTAACAAGGGAATACAAACAAATAATGATTATACATTCATCTCTCCAGAGAAATTCAGCATGAAATAACTTTTCCCAACTTCTACAATCAAGAAAATATTGGAAGAGCTTTCAGGCAGCAATTCCTCTTAATATTAACTTAAAACTTGAGTTTTCAACTTTGCACTGATGCAAAGTTTGATCTTAAATTCAGAGGGTTTTTATTTACATTTTTGGGAGCCTGCCTCTGGTGCAATAAAAGTGAAGGACTCTGACCTTAAGGAGAGGCTGAGTACCATTAACAAATTATCTACACATCAAGTAGCTTATTCAAAATTTTCTTCGCTTACCTTCTGCTTCAGAGACAATGAAACAATTCTGAGCTAAATCTTTCAGATAACTATCAGTTGCTTACAGAAGTGAAAACATTATTGAATTTTATAATGCACTAACAAATCAGTACATTCTTTAATGGGATGGCTTTTGATATGAGTAGCAGCACTCACCCCTCCTGCCTTCAGCAGCTTTCTTCTGAAGTCCTCTGTGGGGTTGTTGAAAGTTAGCTTTTCACAACGGAGGTGATTTACAGGTGGATGGCCTTCAAGGTGCAGGAATAAGTCATAATCAAAGCGGACTTTCTTAGGTTCTTCCTGAGGGTTGAAAAATAGCCAGAAATAGAAAATCTAATAGAGGAAATGGTTATCTATATGAGGAAAAGACTCAAACATCTAGCATTCAATCAGTCAAAGTAAATATCCCAAAATAGAATGTTTCCATGAATTATTTTAACTGATATAAGCATTTAATTAAAGGAATAAGGAGAAACAGAGAAATTCTGTTGCATATACTATTGTAAAATCCAGTAGGACTTTTTCCTGAATACAGACAAAAGCAAAGAAAGTAACAAGGACAAAATAAGCTGGACCAAGAGTGGGGAATCCTTGACTTTGGTGGAACTTTGAAAATTCCTTCCACTTGTATTGTTTCATCTTATAGCATACCTATGCCTAAAGAACATCATGAGTACAGAAGCAAAATGATAAAACTGTATTATTTAAAACTATAAAATGTATTATTAATATTAAACAAAAATATTAAGCATAATACTGAACATTTTAGGTGGATCTTCTGCTACATAATACTTTTTAAACTTCTGTTTAGAAGCAGACTAAAAATGCAATGAAATACACATAAATTTCCACAGCAACAAAAACTTAATACTAACTTTCCTTACTTACTTTTAAGGTAAAGAAAAGTATTCTATTGGCCATCAAATAAAAATGAGTATTAAACTAGGTCTTCTCATGTCATTAGCAAAAGATTAACAGATGAGTTTGGAAAGTTCCTTGGAAGGATAAAAAACACTTTAGCTACATATTAATGGAAGGAACAGTTATGGTGATTAAAAAAAGATCAGTACCCTGGACAATGATAGGATAAGGGCAGCAGGAAGTCTAGTCTCATCAATATTGATATAATGCAATATTTTGATCTCCTTGGATTATAGTCTTATTGATTTATGATCATAAGGAGCAGGAAGCAATCTAAAGAGTAAAAAAGAGTGGGTTATCCTGCTGAAAATTATAGATTGTGATGGTGAACTTCTTTGGCACTTTCAGATACTCTCTAAAAGTGAATCAGACAAACAGGAACTTCTGGTATTGGTAAGAATATAGACATGGTCACAGGAACTTTGAGACATTTCCTTAATTTAGAAACATGTGTGTGTGTGTGTGTGTGTGTGTGTGTGTGTGTGTGTGTGTGAGAAAGAGAAAGAGAGAGAGAGAGAGAGAGAGAGAGAGAGATATTGAGAGAATCTGTCTGTCTGTAATGCCATGAGAAGGTTGCAAAGGAAGATCTGCATACACACACACACACACACACACACACACACACACACACACACACACACATATACATACACACACACAAACACACACACACACACACACAGCCATTTGTTCCCTAGCCCAGGAGACAAATAGCTATACTTCCAATTAGATAAAGTGTTTTTGAGTTATCAGACAAGCCCATGCTGATACATCCTTCCTGAGACACTCTAAAGCAATAAAAATTGGGGGAAATTTTGAGATTTCCAAAATTGAAAGTAAGCTTTTCATGGGGTAAAGAAAGCTTAGATATACCATTGAGTCTAACTCTATAGTTTTAAAAATCATTTGCAAATTAACATTTGCACAAAACATACTATATCTTGAGACTATAAAGTGCAAGTCACATAACATTTCAAATTTTTTTTTCAAAGAAAAGCACCACTCTATAAAGGAAATGTGTTATTCTTTTCTAATCTTCCCCATAAAAAAGGGGAGTAGTACAAGCAGTAATTGGTTTATATGTAGATAATAGCATTCATAACTGACACAATATGAAGGGCTCACCCACTAAAAAAAAAAATCATCTGTTATCAATTCTGAGGAACCAATATTATGTAAAGAGTGGTTTATACATGAAAGTTATATGATCCCTTAAAAGTCCAAACAAGAAAGAAAACATGGAACTCAGAATATTTTGTTATAAAACTATGTTTGGACAATACTTTCCCTCACTATTTTGACAAAAATGAATAGTTGGCATTGTTTTCAATGTACTTGTAGGATAGGTGAAGGGAGATTAAGAAACTGCATATTTCAGCTGCATAAATTAACAAGATTTTAAGGTTACAGATAAAATTAGGAGTCCTTCTAGAAGATACTATAATTAGTAAGATCTCCAAAAATATGAGAATGGAATTCATGAATATACTTTATCAATTAACTAAATCTAGAATGGTGGGGATCTTGCTAATTAACAACTACATTTCCAGTATTCTAATACTTTATACCATATGACTTCATACCCTTGGATCAATTATCACTGGCTTTCCTGCTGTTCCATGAACTGCTATTCAATGAACAAAACACTTAAACTTCTGTTTCATAGATTGTCCCTAACACAAGGAAATATTCACCTTCTCATCTTTCCCTATAATCTTCTCTGGTTTCCTTCAATTCAAAGATAAAAATCTCATCTACTAAAGGAAACCTTTCCAAATAATTCTTAAAACTAGTGTCACCTCCCTATTGATTGCAGTCTATACCTTATTTCTACATTGTTTGAATACTGCCTCTTCCCTAGATCATGACCTCTTTGAGGGGAGAAACTATATTTTGCCTTTCTTTGTATCTCCAGTTCTTAGTATAGAGCTTGGTACATATTAAGTGCTTTTAAAATGTTTATTACTGACTGTTGAATAGCCATTCAAGTCTCACCAACAAAAGAATAAATGGGAAGATTATGAGAATTTGAGCATTCCACAAAATATATTTAAACCATATAAGAGTAAAGATAATTTTGATATAAAGATGGAAAAAATTAATGAATCAGTTTGGCTGTAGCTACTGTCTGAGTATATGTGTAAATATTAAAGACTGTCTCATTATTAGAGAAGGTTTGTTTCCAATGAAAATGGCAAAGATAGTCCCTATCTAATAAAGAAAATAATGATGATGATGATGATGATGATGATGATGATGATGATGATGATGATGATGATGTCTGTCCCTCATTTTTGAAGAAGACCATGACTTTAGGGAGGTAATACCATAACAAGCATATGAATTGGATTTGAGTAGGGGCTGCTTTGCTTAGCAGCCATCAGCCTCACTTTCTCTTCCAGAGCCATCTCGGTCCATTGGCTAGATATGAAACAGGATGACTGGAGATGGCGCTGGATACAAGGCAATCAGGGTTAAGTGACTTGCCCAAGGTGACACAGCTAGTTAAGAATCAGGTGTTGGAGGTCAGATTCGAACTCCTGTCCTCCTGAATCCAAGGTCAATATTCTATTCGCAACATTTTTGAAATGTTATATGACTTGTACTTTCTAGTCTCAAGACATAATAGATTTTGTACAAAAGTTAATTTGCAAAATTTACAAATACAAATGAATGAAATCAAAGGAAATCCATTTTTAAATGTGCAATTTGGAAGAAATTCCTGTAGTTTCATATATAATCTTAACATAAAGTCAGTAAATCTACAAATGCATAGTCTATACAAATTGTTTGCCTTCTGAAGGCTCTCCTTCAGAAAAAGAATGTGGAAATTCAAAATTTTTTTGTTCACTTATAAATGAGAAAAATATCACAAAAATTAAGTGTCTAAGATGAAAAAAAGGATAAGGTCAGCAAACACTACTAGGTGTTAACTGAGTTAAGATTACAGGAATACTTTAAAGACAATATTAACATGTAATTAAGAATAAAGAATAAAAGTAAAATGATTCCAAATAATAGAACCTCAAAGAAATTCTTCAGAATGATTGTGAACAAAACAAGGAGTCTGTTTGGGGTTTTGGGGGAGGGTTTGCAAGGCAATGGGGTTAGGTAACTTGTCCAAGCTCATATAGCTAGGTAATTATTAAGTGTCTGAGGTCATATTTGAACTCAGGTCCTCCTGACTCCAGGGCCAGTGCTCTCTCTGCCACCTAGCTGCCCCAACCAAAGTGTTTCTCATTAGAAACAAAATTGTTTTTAATAGGTACATATTTCAAATCTAATATAGAATGTATAATTAAATTTCCTTTCTATTTTTGAGATGCTAAATTCTTTTCTGTGCCAAATCTATATTCCAGGGCATGATAACAGAATGAAGATGACCCTGGGTTCTCAAAAGTTAAGTCAGTGGAGAAAAAAAAGTTTGCCATATCCTACAGAAGCTGGAAAGATTTGGAGGTCTGTCACCATGATATCTGCTGCATGAAGATCACTAAGTTAAATACTGAGAATAGTATCACAAGAATTTTGAACATAATGTTTTTGGCTACAGTCTCAAGACTGTGTATTTTAAATAGTCAAGTTATTTTAAATTATGTTGGGAAAGGTGGTATGCATATTTTAGAAAAACAGATAATAGAACTTTTGTTGTACTGAGATTAAAAAAATGTTTAGAAAATGAGTAAAAATTTATGAATACTGGTATCCTGTGCCTAATAAAGTTATCTGAAGGCATAGTGGGAAATAGGGCAAATCATTTAATCTGTTTACCTCAGTTTCTTCAAGGTAATGGGATGGCGATAATAAAAACACCAATCTAAGAGAGTTGTTGATAAGATCAAATGAGATAATATTTGTAAAATGTTCAGCACAGTGCTTTGAACTATAAATGTTCATTATTTTTTCTTCCTCCTTCCCTTTGTACTATGCAGTAGAGGGAAATGTATGGCTAGATTTGGAATAAGGCAGAGCAGAAAGAATACAAATCTAGCCAAGGCCCCTAGCTTTATAACTGTGAGGAATTCACTTAGATCTTAGACCTAGTCTCATGTTTCCTCATCTGTATCTTTCAGTGTGGTTGTCAGGAATCAACAAAAAATATTTCTTTTTCTTTTTTCTCTGTGAGACAATCAGGTTTAAGTGACTTATCCAGAGTCACACAACTAATATGTCAAGAGTCTGAGACCACATTTGACATAAATACCAGTGACCAATTCAGTACCTGCTCACCTAGCTGCTCCTAAAATACCATTTCCAAAGAATTTTGTAAACTTTAAAAATTCTACATAAATTTTATCGATATCATTACCACCACCACCACCACCACCATCATCATCATCATCATCATCATCATCACCATCATCATCATCATCATCATCATCACCATCACCATCACCATCACCATCACCATCACCATCATCATCATCACCATCACCATCACCATCACCATCACCATCACCATCACCATCATCATCATCTCAATCTTAAATTTTTACTTGAGGTAAAAAATGTTTTATTTTAATTTCGACATAATGCAGAAAACTTCATAATAATAATTTTGGAAGAATTTTTTTAATTTAAAAAATTTTTAAAAATCCTAGATTATTAGACAGTTGAATGCCATAAACTTGTGCATGTAAGCATGTACATGCATATGTGTATGTATATATGTGCACAAATGCATGTATAAGTACACACACATCCTCACTCTTGTCAAAAGTTTGAGGGAATGAAAATAACTAAAATAAAAATAACTGAGAATGCCCTTAAAAATATTTTTTAATTAAAACAAATTCCTTCTTCTGCATCTATCATGTAAAAAGCTATACATTCCAGCATAGCAATGAAGCCAATATTCAGATAAAATCAGCACAATTTCATGATCCTCTTTAGTGATGATCAGCAACCTTGTGGTAAAAAGCCAGAAAAGGTTAATGGTAGGTGTTACCAATGGACCATATAATCTTATTGTCAACTTCATTTAAAATTTTCAGAAAGAAATGTATCAGAAATGAACATTACAAGATCCAATGTTATAAAATAACATAGGCTACAAAATTCTTTATAAATATTCTTTTTATGGTCAGTAAGTAGAACACATTAAGTACATAAAATATGGAGGGAGATACTGGGAAGATAATCAGAGCAAATTAGAAAATTCTAGGCTCTCCAAATTTTCTCCATAAATGAATGGAACATCACCTCCAGGTGAACAGAGAACTGAAAAATAAAAGGAAAATAAGATGCCCTCTGACTTAAGATAACTTAAAAGGACCTCAGTAAAGACAAAACCTCCAGGGTCTGAAGTTTGGTCCAAGTGAAGGGAATCAATTCCAAGCAAACTCCCAAGAATCAACAAACAACTAGACCTGGAGAAGCAGCCTTGAGAACCTGGAGAAGCAGATCTTGAGAATTTACAGAAAAATCAGACAGCTGAATAAGGGATGCTGATGTCAGTCAGGCCTAGTTGTGTTGACTAGTGGAGACTCTGGCAAAGGTTATGGGAGAAGAGAAGCAAGGAGAAGTATGTGCCTCAGGCAGAAAGACAATATAATTGAAGACACTAGACAGGAATTAGAAGAATAGAGGGGTAACCAAGGACCCTGACAGAATTCAGAAAATAACTTATGGCCTAAAGCAACATTAACAACAAGTCGAGATTAAATGTGATTACACTAATAAGCTAAAAAAATAAAATGAAACAAAATGAAAATGAAAATGAGCAAGCAAATGAAAAAGAACCCAACCTCAGATAGCTACTATGGTTTAAAAGATCATAAGGGGAAGCTAAGTGGCATAGTGGATAGAGGGCCAGCCCTGTAGTCAGGAAGACCTGAGTTCAAATCTAGCCTCAGGCACTTAATAATTGCCTGTCTGTGTGACCTTGGGCAAGTCACTTAACCCCACTGCCTTAAATAAATAGAATTATAATTTAAAAAGATCATAATCAGAAAAAAGGGAATAAGGTTAAAAAAAAGTCATTCCTACCCCAAAGAGTAATTTCAAATGTTCACAAATCCAACAAGTATTCTTGGAAGACCTTAAAAGGGACTTCAAAAATCAAGTAAAATAAATTGTGGGAAAATTAGGGGAAACAATAAAAGCAAATCAACAAAATCAGCAAAATTTTAAAAAGAAAGTCAAAAAATGAAAAAAAAGGGTCCAAATTCTTAAGGAAGAAAATCACTCCTTGAAAACTAGAATTGTTCAGGGAAGCCTGGAGGGATTTGCATGAACTGATGCTGAGTGAGATGAGCAGAACCAGAAAAACACTGTATACCCTAACAGCAACATGGGGGTGATGATCAACCTTGATGGACTTGCTAGTTCCATCAGCGCAACAACCAGGGACAATGTTGGGCTGTCTGCAATGGAGAATACCATTTGTATCCAGATAAAGAACCAAGGAGTTTGAACAAATTTCAAGGACTATTCATTCCCTTTAATTTAGGGGAAAAAAACAGATATCTTATTGTCTGATCTTGTTATCTCTTATACTTTTTGTTTCTTCCTTAAGAATGTGATTTCTCTCTCATCACACTCAATTTGGATCAATGTGCAACATGGAAACAAAATAAAGACTGACAGATTGCTTTCCATGGAGGGGGGGGGAAGTAAGACTGGGAGAAAAATTGTAAAACTCAAAACTCAAATAAAATCTTTAAAAAAAAACTAGAATTGGAAAAGGGGAAATAAATGATGTTATAAGACACCAAGAAATAAAACAAAATCAAAAGAACAAAAAACTAAAAGAGACTTTGAAACATCTCTAGAAAAACAAGTAAATTGGAGAAAAGATCAAAAAGAAAATATAACTGTTGATGAACTGAAAGTTATAATTTAAAAAAGAATCTTGACAGATACATCACAAAAAATTATTTTTTAAAATTTACCAATGAGAAACAGTTTTTAAAAACTTGAAAGACTATCAAGCCAAACCAGAGTTTCCAAGTTAAAAAGAAAATATTATAAAGTAAGGAAAAAAAAATTAAATACCACAGACTTACACTTTGGATTTCACAAGATCTAGCAACTTCTACACTAAATGACTATAGATCTTAGAAGATTATATTTTGGAGAGCAAAAGAGCTGGGGTTGCAACCAAAAATAACTTAACCAGAATAATTGAGTACATAAAATACTGAATGAAAAAATAGAGGGACATTTAATGAACTAAAACATTTTCTAGTATTTGGGACAAAAAATAGTACTCAATGCAAATTGATAATGATTCAGAAGAAATAAGGAAAACATTAAAGACCAATTAAAAGTAATTCATTAAGATTAAACTGTTTATGTCTTACACATGAAAACTTTATCAGTATTCTTAAGACTGTCATCATTACTTGGCTAGTTTGAAAGAAAGATACTGGTTGACCAGAGTATGACTGAGGGATTCTAAAAAACAAAACTGGGTAGGAAAACACAAAAGGGAACAATTATCTCATACAAATATCTCATATTAGATATAAAAGAAGAACTGATATGGAGGAATAAAAGGGGATGGAGGGTCAGTAGTGCTGGAATCTTAATTCTCATTAGATCTGAATTAAAGTACGAACAACACACATTTAAAAGGTTTCAAAAGGCTTCTAAACTTATAAAGAAATAAGAGGACTAGAAGACAGGATAAGGGAGGAACTTTAAAGGGGTGGGTAGTATAAAGAATAGGAGGAGGAGGAGAATAGATTCTTTAAAAGGGTGTGAAATGAGGAGGTAGTGGTTAGAAGTAAATTAGACTGGTGAAAAGGAATAAGTAAAAAGAGAGGCTGAGAAAAATACTAGTGAAGAAAAATGGGATGGAGGAAAAAACACAAATAGTAATTATAAAATTCAATGTGAATAAGATGAACTCACTCATAAAACCAAAATTAACAGCAGAATGAATTAAAAATCAAAATTCAATAATATACTGTTTAAAAGAGGAATAGCATTTTGGAAAGAGGTAGGTACTACAGACGATGAAGCAATATAATACCTATATGCAACAAATGTAACAACATCTAAATTTTTAAAAGATAAATAAATTATATATGAAAATGATAGTAGTACTACAGTAGTGGGAGAATTTAATCTTCCCCTCTCAAAACTAATAAATCTATCTAAAATCTAAATAAGATGTATAAGTAAACAAAATTTTGAATAAGTAATAAGATATCTGAACTGGTTGACCAGAGTATGATGGAAATAAAAAGGAATACATCTTTTAATCAGAGGTTCATGGTACCTTTACAAAGACTGATCATATATTAGGGCATTAAAATTTTATAGTTAATAGAAGAAAATCATAAATATTAAAAGTATTTTTAATCACTGCAATAAATACTATATTTAATAAAGGACCACAGAAACATAGATTAAAAACTAATTTGTAAAAAGAACTAATTGGAAACTAAATAGTGTAATATTAAAGAATAAGTGGGTTAAAGAAAAAATAATAAAAACCAATAATTTCATTAAAGAGAATGATGATACTGATGCAAAATATCAAGACTAATGGCATACAGCAAAAGAAGTAATCAGAGGAAAATGTATATTTCTAAATAAAATAGAGAAAGAACAGATCAATGAAATGGGCATGCAATGAAAAAACTAGAAGAACAAACTAAAAATTCCCTATTAAACACTAAGTTAGAATCTGTAAAAATTAAGGTGAGGAAAAAGTCTCCAGCGTAAGATGGATTTATAAGTGAATTCTATCAGACATTTAAAAACCAACTAATTCCAATATTAAATAAATTCTTTGGAATAATAGGCTAAAAGGGTCCTAAAAAATCCTTTTATGAAACAAACAACACGGATACCTAAATCAGGAAAAATAAAAAAATTATAAAGAAAATTATGGACCAACTTCATTAATGGAAATAAATGCAAAAATCTTTATTAAAATACAAGTTCAAAAATTACCAAGATTATACATAATGACCGAGTGTGATTTATACCAGGAATGCAGGGATGGTATAACAGAAGAAAAGTTGTTAACATAATTGATTGTAGCAATAACAAAAGTAACAAAAATATTGATCATTTCAATAAATACAGAAAAAGCTTTTGATAAATTATAATGCTCTATTAAAATTCTATTAAATTGATTTAAAAAGGATTTATCTAAAACCATTAACAAGCATAATTCTAATGGAGAGAAACTTCAAGCCTTCCCAATAAGATCAGGTGTGAAATAAGATGCCCATGTCAACTGTATGAATAAAATTATTTTTAAAACACCTTTTGTGCAAATAAAATCAGATCTACATAATGGGTGAAATGTTAATTGTTCATGGGTAGGCAGGATCAATATAATGAAAAAATAACAATTTTATCAAAACTAATGTATGTATTCAATGTCATCCCAATTAAATTATCAAAAATTTATTGAATTAGAAAAGAAATTCATTTGGAAGAACAAAAGGTCAAGAATATCAAAGGAACTAAGTGGGGGGGGGGGGAAGGAAAGGAAAGAGATTTAGCAGTGACACACAGCCTAAACTATATTAGGCAGTAATTATCAAAACTATCCGATACTATCTAAGAAATAGAGAGGTAGATCAATGGAACAGAACAGACATACAGTTTCCAGTAGCAAATAACTAAAGTAACCTTGTGTGTGACAAATGTAAAAACTTAAGAGCTGGGGTTAAGAATTCATTATCTGGGGGGGAAAAATTTTCAGAAACAGAATAGCAATCAAGCATAGACCAATATCTTATAGCATTTACCAAATATATTCCAGAAATGGTGTTTAATAAGCCCCAAAACTCCTCTCCACCTATGTCCTATCCCTAGTTATTGCAGAAACACTCACTATTTAACAAACTGAAAAAGTCTCAGAGACCCTCATACTATATGCTTATATAAGCTTCAAATGAATAAGACACAGATTTAAAGGGTAACATCATTATTATATGGGAAGAATAAGGAAGAAATTACCTTTTAGATATGAGAAGAATTTATGATGAAATGAGGGGGCAGAGAGAATCACAGATGAATAAGCAAATAATACTGATTATGTAAAAATTAAGCTTTTGCACAAACAAAACCAAAGTACCTAAGATCAGAGGAGAGATTTAATTGTGAAAATCTTTGCAGCAAGATTTTTTGATAAAGGTCTTGTCTCCAAGATACATAAAGACATGATTCAAACTTTTAGGAATAAGAGCCTTTGCCCAATTGATAAATGGGGAGTCAATTCTCAAGGGAAGAAATTCAAGTTATCTATGAAAAAAAAATGCTCCAAATCACAAATAATTAGGAAAAAGAAAGAAAAAAACTAGATTCCATTTTAAACCTGTCAGATCAGCAAAGCTTGAAAAACAAAAAGATGGCAAATTCTGGAGACAATATCAGAAGATAGGCATGTTAATGCATAGGAGATGTGAATTAGTTCAGCTTTTCAGGAACATAATTTGGAACTTTTGCTCCAAAAGTTACCAAACTGTTCATATGCTATTTGACCTAATGGACTGAAAACTACAAATACCCCAAAGAGATTAAAAAAAGGGGGAAAAAAAGCTATATGTGGGAAAATATTTATAAGAGCTAGAAATTAAGAGGATACCCATAAATTGGAGAAAAACTGAAAATATTGTGATATATAAATATAATGAAATACTATCATATTAGGGCAGCTAGGTGACACAGTGGATACACTGGTTCTACTATCAGGAGGACCTGAGTTCAAATTCAGCCTCAGACACTTAATAAGTTGTGTGAGTCAATTAATTGATTGGGGAGGAAGAAGGGAAGAGGGAGGGGAGGGGAGGGGAGGTAGAAAGGAAGGCTCTCATGCAGTAAAAATGGGGGGGGGGGTCCTAAAGCAAATGGAGAGACTGTTATAAACTGATGCAGAATGGAATGAATAGAACTAAAGGAACTATTTATACCATGAGAACAATGTAAAAACCAACAACTTTAAGGGTTAAGGGCTCTGGTTACTAAAACATTCAACGATTATTGTTATACAGCTCCAAACAGGTGACAGATTAAATATGGAGAATAAAAGTATATTTTGAGATTTGGTCAATATGATAATTTGTTTTGTGTAACTAAGAATATTTTTACAAGAGTTTTTTTCTTTTTTTTCATTCCAACATCAGTGGGGGGGGGAAGGATAGAGACTATAAATGCTCATTAATTAAAATTCTGAAACAGAAAAATAGAGGCAGCTAGTTGGCACAGTGGATAGAGCACCAGACCTGGAGTCAGGAGTATCTGAGTTCAAATTCAGCCTCAGACACTTGATAATTACCTAGCTGTGTGACCTTGGGCAAGCCACTTAACCCCATTGCATTGCAAAAAACAAATACAAAAAAGAAATAAAAAATAATGGAATATTATCAAGTTGTGCCTCAACTTTACTAAGTTGTTT
Source organism: Macrotis lagotis (assembly GCF_037893015.1). NCBI lineage: Eukaryota > Metazoa > Chordata > Mammalia > Peramelemorphia > Peramelidae > Macrotis > Macrotis lagotis. The sequence continues at coordinate 192,361,638 of NC_133666.1, forward strand.
CCTACTATTACTTCTTTAACACCTGAGAAATAGCTATACACATCAGTAAGGAGATAAGTTGTAAAGATGGAAATATAAAATTGCTATAATGTTTATAAAGTGTTATTTACATGATCATAGTATTTTTAACCAGGTGGGAATTTAAGAGATTACTCAGTTTAAACTCGATACAAAACATGGGGAAAAGGAAATTTCTTAAGGCATCTAGGTGGCACAAAGGTTAGACTGCTAGGATTAGAGTCAATAGAAATTTGACTTCAAAAACTTAGTAGTTGTGCGACCCTGAGCAAGACACATAACCCTGATTGCCTCAGGTTCCTCATCTGCAAAATGAACTGGAGAAGGAAATGGCAAACCACTCCAGGACTGTTGCCAAGAAAACCCCAAGTGGGGTCACAAGAATTGGATACAACTAAAATGACTAAACAAAAGTTTACATCTTTCATTTTCAGATGAAAGAAGTAAAATATAGACAGTTTAACATAGCCAGTAACAAAAGTGACGTTTATCACAAAACCTGCTATTTCTAAATAATTTTTTGTAACTAATAGCACCACAACTATATAATCTATTTCCTAAGTTGCAAATCGGTCAGTTTGACTCATCTTTCTCTCTTCCCACATTTAATCAGTAGCTAAGGTTTGGTAATTCAACCTCTGTCCAGTCTTTCACAAACACACTCCTCTGCCATCCCCTTATAAGCAATATCATTAGGTGAAATGGCCTGCCTTTTATCAATGCAGCAGCTAAGTAGAGCAGTCAAAAAAGCACTGGCCTTAGAGTCAGGAGGACCTGAGTTCAAATCGGCTTCAGACCCGTAATAATTACCTAGCTGTGTGACCTTGGGCAAGTCACAAACCGACTTCCTTGCCAAAAAAAAAAAAAAAAAGATATTCAAGCAGAGTTGTATGGACTTCCTGAAGAAGAGACTTTTGGAATAGATGGCTTTCAACCATAAGCTTCTGTGATTTTAGACAACTCTACCAGAGAAATTATAACCTCTCCACAACTAGGAGATATCCTCCGTGAAATATTGGGATCAGAACAAAAACAAAATTAGCAACATTTAATAAACAACCTTCCAGATATTAAGCCTCCCCACTCTTAGTTACAACTGCCCTGGTCAATGGAAACAAGAGCTTGGTCTGCAATAATATAGTCTTCAAACATCATGAGTCCTCTCTTCACACTGTGGATCCCATAAATATAATGACTCAAATGAAAATTCAAAATAACAAAGGATTCAATGTGCTACTGGTAATAACGTTGTTTACATCAAAATATCTTGGTAAAATAGCACTACAATCATTTATACACTCATCAATTATTAAGCACCTACAACTGGAGGATCTTTTGCTAGACCCAGATGGAAAGAGATTTTACCTTTTAATAAAGCAAACAAGAAACATAAGTAAATACAATACAAGAGGAAGCAATACAAATGCATGAGAAAAGTGAGATCACCATTTAAAGAGAAGTAGAGATCATTTCTGAATGGAAGAATTAGGAAAGACTTCAAGAAGCAAGTAAAAGAAGAATAAGACTTTGAAGGGTAGATAGGATTTCCTTTGATTATTTTGACTGGGGCAGCTCAATGACTCAGGAGTAAGTAGAGATTGGAACCTAGAGCCAGGTATTTCTGACTCTAGGACCCAAATTCAGACTCAGACATGCACTAGGTTTTATAACCCTGGCCAAGTCACTTAATGTCTGTTTGCCTCAGTTTCCTCTTCTATAAAATGCAGATAAAAACAGCATCAACCTCCCAGAGTTGTTGTAAAGCTAGAATGAGATAATATTTGCAAACTGTGCAAGCACAGTACTTGGTACAACACAGAAGTTATATAAATTTTCACTATTGTTATTGTAATCATTAAATCAAATTCAGCAAATAATAAGTACTTATTATGAGAAAGCCATTTCCATTAGACTGTCTCAAGGAATAAAGAGGAAATAGGTGGCTAAGGAATAGTGTCTCATATAAGCAAAATTAGGGAAACCGAAAAAGCATTCTGCATTCTCAGAAAATAATGTCTGAAACACAGGACAGGTGAAGTGGAATAGTAAGAGATAAGACACACACCAACAGATTATGGATACCATGCAATTTAAGCTAAGGAGGCAGAAATACTTTATTCATTAGGTAATGGATATTACAGAAGTTTTATGAACAAAAAAAATTCTATGATCCAATCTACAAAACAGAAAAATTCATCTGATTTAATGGATTTAATTGCAATGTTTTGTAGGATGGAAAAAGGAGCAAGTAGAGGTCCACACCGTCAAAGAGAGTCAGAGGAATGAATGAAAAAATATTAATTTGATGTAAAAAAGTCTACAAACTATTATTGGAATGAAAGTGTATGGAATGTATTCTATCTTAAGTGCTAAAAGTGATATCCAAATGTAAGGAGCTATCATTGTAACAGTCATATTATACATGGATTTAAAAAAAAAGATCAAAAAATATCTTCATTATAGTTTGGTGAAGAAGATGAGGAAATCCAATTCTAAATAACAGATTTTTCTGTATTTCCTATACCCCAAAAATCCAATACTAGTAAAACACATTTCCTGATGACAAGGATGCTTATTGCATTCTAACTACACTATATGTGTATTTCAAAAACCTTAGAAAACTCTAGCTCTGTGAACTTGGACTGTGGGGGGAAAAAAGCATTAATCTTTTTAGAACATATTCCATGAGATTGTATGTAACATATAATATTTTTTAAATTCATTTTAATCTGTTAATATCTCAAACTGTTCATATATATATATAATATATAAATATACACACACACACACATATATATATTTACATATATTCAAAGTATCAATCACTAAAGATGGTTCTGGTGCTGATATTATGATTAGATGGAACAATGCTAAATTTCAAGGATCAAAACCTAATTTCCACTCTCTTTATCACATACATGCAATAATTTTGTCTTCTACAAAATGATTTTCCTGAAATATTACCCATTTTTCCTACTGAAGATTAAAAATCTGAGAAAAAGACAAATTTGAAATTGTTACTATTTTAGAAACTTACTCTTCTATTCCTGATTGAGTATAATATCATACAGTATTCCCAGGGGAAAAAAATTAAATTTGATTTAAAAATATTCTAGTAATTAAAATGTTAGCACATCAAAACAGCTGCATAATCATTATTACACAATACATTATTCAATAGATTTCAAAGAGGTTTTTCACACAATAACATAATAAATGAATGTTACATACCTTGTTCTTAAAATAAACCTCAATTGGCAAAATGAAACCAGCATACCCAGATTCTTCTACTTTGTAAGGTGGATCTTTGCACACTGCAACATGAAGGGGGGAGAAAAAGAAATACATGAGTAAAGAATTTTCATTTAAAAGACAAAGAAGTAATATCCTAATCCATTAAGCACCTCTCCTTAATTCTAACCTATTTGTCCAATTCCTTTTTCAATTTTACTACTTAGGTAGATTTCTAATGACTTTATACCCTTCCACATCATGATTTTCCCCATTGCAGTTTTGATATATCATGTAAGAAATTAAATGGAAATTTTGAGAGAGTTTTGTAGAAGCCAAAGATGATACAGAGAAACATTTACAAATGTAGAAAATTAGAAAATATATGTGTAGTATTATATAATACAATATCTTTTATATTTTAATATCAAAATAATTCAGTCTTCTCTTCTGGTATAATAGGAAAGCCAAAAAATTTTATTCACAGTAACAACACAATGTGGAAGAGATAACTATATTAAACAAAAGTTCATTGCTATAATGTTATTGTTTTAAAAGTTGCTATACAGGGGTGGCTAGGTGGTGCAGTGGATAGAGCACTGGCCCTGGAGTGAGGAGTACCTGAATTCAAATCCGACCTCAGACACTTAATAATTACCTAGCTGTGTGGCCTTGGGCAAGCCACTTAACCCCCATTGCCTTGCAAAAACTAAAAAAAAGTTGCTATACATTTGCCTTCTTATTCTTATTACAGCAAAGGGCCCCTAGAAGTGGATCAGGAAAAAAAAACAGGTTATAAAGCTATTTCTAGAATATTCAACCAAAAACTGACATCATGCCACAACCCTTCAATTTAACAAGCAGTTATATGTTAGTTAAGGGTGTTTAGCACTAAGGAACGCTAAGGAAAAATAAAGACAATCCCTGCCCACAAGAATTTTATACTCTAAAGGGGAAAGATTCCTTGCCAGTGTCTTGACTTTTGTCTTACCACTGGACTCTAATGACTCTGGAGGAGAAAGAAAAGGTAGATGACTGCACAGATCTACCTTACTCAAATCCAGTTCACATTCAAAACAAAATATTACCTAGGAGATGTAGTGATGAACAACAACAATAAGAAAAAAATTCCCATATAAATCCATTATCTCTAGACACAAAATTCTTGAGTCAAAAAGGAGCTTTATAATGTATGGGGAAGAGATAACAAGATTTCTTCCCTATTGATATCAAGCAAAGAAAGGAATACCTTGAATAGTACCTATGCCCACGAGCCTATAAACAAACAATAAATCTTTATTGAAAGAATAATTCAGATATGTTCATTTTAAACCAAAGTTTATCTAGAGTTTGCAAAAGAAGAAATAAATAGAAAGAGAAGTCTAGGGGCAGCTAGACTTCTAGTGGATAGAGCACCAGAGGTCAAATCCCACCTCAGACACTTACTAATTACCTGTGTGACCTTAAGCAAGTCACTTAATCCCATTGCCTTGCAAAAAAACTAAAAGAAGAAGAAGAAGAAGAAGAAGAAGAAGAAGAAGAAGAAGAAGAAGAAGAAGAAGAAGGGAAGTCTAAGAAGAGCATAAACTTTAGACCAACCATTATTTGGGTGGTTTTGATTGATTTCTCCTCAACATAATTCCTGCCATACTAAAATTCAACATAGGATTAAAAACAGTAACTACAATACATTTTGGAACATCACAGAAAAACACGTATATAAATAGTGTAATTCAAGCAGCTGAGCTTTTTGGCAAACTGGTCCCAAATCAACGTTTCCAGTATTTACTCCTATACTTCCCCTTCAGGTGCTATTTTATAATGCCTTCCTTCAACTTAAGATTCCAGTTTTTTTCTACCACAAAAAGATCAACTATAAATATTTTTGTAAATATGGAATTTTCCCCTAATTCTTTAATCCATCTAAAGATTCCAGGTATTTTCACAGGTTATTCCCCTACTTGGAATATTCTGCCCCCCCATCTATGTTTCCTGGCTTCCTTAAAGTATCATCTAAAAATTCCTCCTTCTATGAGAAGCCCTTCCTAATCCCCCTTCATGAGAGTACCTTCCCTCTGCTATTTCCTGTTAATCTTGTGTGTGTATGCCTATGATTGTGTGTATGTGTGTGTGTATATATATACACACACACGTCTATATGTGTATGTGTGTTTATGTGCGGTTTATGTATATAAAATTTGTACATAGTTGTTTGCATGTTCTTTCCCCAATTAGATTTTGAGCTCCTTCAAAGCAGGAGTATTCTTTTGCCCCATTTTTATATCCCCACTTAAGAAAGTGATGGTACAGTGTTTAGTAAATGTGTACTGACTAAGAATACTTGGCACAATGAAGCTAAAATTAACAAAATTTTATTCACAAGGATAATTATCATTTAAAAAATTAACATACTAAGAAATTCATAATCTAAACAAATCTGGAAAAAGAAAATCCTATAAATTCCGTATTTTATTTTTACTAAAATTTATACATTTTTAATAAAAATATTAATATTACATGGTAGTCCTACTAAATCTATAGGAAAAGTGCTATTAATTATTTTAATAATTTTTGATAAATGGCCAATGTGAATATTATTTTTATTTTGTTCACTTTGCTTTGCATTGGTTGACACAGGTTTCTTTATATTCTTTGGACGTTGCAATAATACTCTATCATATTAGCTTGCCATAAATTTACTCAACCATTCTGAGTCATTGGATACAAAAACCTCTGATAACAGATTTTTATTATTATAAATAAAGCACTTTGCATATTTAAATCCAAGTAATATTTTCTCTCATCGATATTTTAATAGCATGGCTCTAGAAATGTCAATCACATGGCTAATAGGCATGCTCAGTTCTATCACTCTTATAGGACATAACAAGAAGGCTCTTCAGAATATTTACAGTAATGTTATGTAACATCAAATTTTAAAGACATAGAACTCAGCTTTAACATTTGGAAGCTAATTAACTTTTAGAAGAAAATTAATCATTTAAACTTGGTATTTCTTATATGGCATTAGGTCTAACAAATCCATGAGGGCATTTAGGAAACAGGCCTGGCAGTATCTGATATAAAATGATAAATCAAGCAGTAGCTCAAAAACAATGTGAAATGTGCAAATCTGGAGACGCCTCCATTCCAAATGCTCATAATGGACTATCTGTGCCCAACTTGTGGTATAGTTTTTGCATTCTCATATTGGTCTGATCAGCCACAATTGAATACATTAAACCCTGACTCAGACAAAGTAATGTCATTTTTAATCCTCTTCCAGTAAGAAAGATAAAAACAAAGATTAAAAATACAAAATCTAGAAGAAAATCCATATTGTTGTACACAGTAGTCAATAAACTCCCAAAGCCTTACAGAAACAAGGAACTCACTATTCAACAAAAGCTGCTAGGAAATAAGAAAGTAAAATGAGATGAATTAAATTTTGAGGAACCAAAATTTGAAAAAAATGTATTATACAAAGTGATTGAATTCAAGTTTTATTCATCATAAAATTCATACAACTCCTCATCACTATCAAAACTCCCATCTATTAGCTCTTCCTCATCTGTGTTTGATGACAAATCACTGTCTTAGGAGAGGCTCTGATGCTCTCCTGCCTGTGCTCTCTTGTCTGTGGTTGACCACAAGAAGTCACTGGGCAAATCTGGTGTGTGAACATATGCTCAGTCCATTCTGTTTCATGAACCTGAAAGCACTAGTTGTGTCCTTTGAAATCAGTCACTTCTTTTTCATCAGCAATTCTTCTCACCTCTTGCTGAACCATCTTTATGAACACAGGAATTCCACTGGTTCCTTGCTCTTCAATATATATCTCTTCACTTCCCTCTCTAACTCAGGCCATTTGGCTGACTTGCCTCTTGTGGTCGTCTTCTGTTGGGCGTTTTCAGTAGGGTTTCTTCTTCCCTGTAGCCAGTCTCCAATTATTTTCTCAGTTGGAATAGGTCCAAACTGATGTTCAAGCAGCACAATTTCCATTCACTTTTGCAAACTAGATCACTTTGAACTTGAATTCAGCACTGTATGAAAAACTTTTCTGAGCCATTTCTGGGCAGAATGTGATAAAAAGTAATCTAATATACCAGTAACAAATGTGAAATACCGAGAGCAAAGATAAGAAGTTGAAAAAGTGGGAAATACAAGTAAAAAAACCTACAATCACTGTTTAAGATGCTCCCAGTTTTTAGACTCCAAATTTGTTGGAAAAGGGTGCATTTTTTACATGGAGAAATGTGGTATATAAAACTAAAAAGTTTCTGCACAAACAAAAGCACTAACCAAAAAAAAAAAAATATTGATAAAGGTCTGCTCTACACAGGAACATATAAGGATAATTGCAGAATTGGGCAAACACATAACAAGAGTTATTTCTCTAATGAATACACAGTCAATGGATAAAATCAAATCTATCAACAAGCATATGAAGGAAGGTTCCAAATCACTAAGGAAAAGGAAATTAAAAGACTCTGAGATTCAATTTCACATCTATAAGATTGTCAAAAATGTCAATTGCTAAAGGAGATATAAAAGGACTGGCATAGCAATGTCCTGTTGATGGAAATGTAAACTGTCATTCTGAAAAGCATTTGGAATTATACCCCCAAAAGTGACATATTCTTTGACCCACTGGCATCATTATTATTATTATTACTAGGTTTATACCCCAATGTGGTGGGAAAAACATATGCGCAAAAATATTTAAATATTTAAAAGACTACTTATTATACAAAGAACTTGAAACTAAGCAGAGTACTTAGCACTAGGAAATAGTTAAACAAATTGTGCTATTTAACTGTAGTGGCATATTATTACAACTATGAGAAATGATGAAAGGGGCTTATGAAATAATGCAAAATAGGAGTAGAATTGAACAAAGATTTAACTTTGATCAATGCAAGCACCAATAATGACTTCAGGGGACCTGTGATGAAGCATGCTAACCATCATCTGACAGAGATGATAGAATTAAGGAGCAGAATGAGCTACATATTTTCAGACATGGCCAATATGTGAATTTGTTTAGCTCTTCACTGTATTTATAGTATATAAGAATTTTTGGTTTTAAGGGGGGTAAATTTGTTTTTTGGGGGGACAAAAGGGTTTAGGGGATAGAAAAGGATAGCAAATTGAAAAAAGAAAAGGTGATGTAAAGAAGGAAAAACAAGTTCAGAAGGAAACAGATAAGCACATGTGATATAATTTTTTCAAAAAGAAGCTACACATAATAGACATTTACAACTACATAAAAATCTTTATCTTTTACTAAAAATAAGGAAAGGTTCATTTTTTAAGAATATTTACTATATAACTTCAATATCATTTCATTATTTTATAAATTACTTTTTGAATACAAAGTCTGAGGAGATCTTAACAAAATTCAATTAACCACATATATTGTAATTTCTAAAATATTATTTCAGAATAAATATATATTAATATATTTTGGCAATGCTGCCAAATACAATCAACACCCTTATCAATTGGAATATAATGTAATAAAATTCCTTCTCAAGAGGTCAAGTATAACACAACAATGTGTTCCAAGCTTCTTAAACCAATACTAGAAATAGAAACTCTCCCAAGTACTATTCAAGCTAAAAAGGTCTCCATTATGCACCAAAGGACACAAAATTTGTCTGTCACTCAAATATCAATCTAGATGAGTTTATAAAGCTCATCACTAGATTGGCAGAAGGCAGCTGAATATTATGACAACAGAAAGTTTCCAAGGTCATTTGAAATTGCAATTAGCTCTCAATAAAAGAAATACCCAAATATTCAGGCTCTCTTCACATCATACTAAAAAAATAATCTGAGTGATGAAATAAGATATTTAATGCATGATGTCAGATTTCTTTGATCATCGCAAATCTGAAATTACTTTTCTTGTGGAACAACTTAATTTCTTCTTTGTCTTTTAACTACAGCACCAAAGGGAAATACCTATTACATTTAAAAGAATGATTTGGAGACCTTCAATCATCTACTTGATACATTTTTCCCCCAAACTATTTTGAATCATTGATTTTTCCAATGATTTACTATATTTACTGAAGATTTCTGTGCTATCAAACAATATTGTAGACATTTTATTTACTCATCTAATATTCAGCTTGAACAGCTGAACTCAAAGGTACCACTAGCCATTCAGATAGGAAACAGCTTGAAAATCATTCTCTGCTACCACTAACACCCCCTCCCCAATATCCATTCAGGTGCCAGGTCTTACCAGTTCTTCATCCATAGACTAATTCTGATCACTACCCTTCTCTCAACTCACACAAGTACCACTGTGGTTTAGTAATATATATACATCTACCTTCTCTCCAAGAATACTGTAATAGGCTTTGAATTAGTCTTCTTGAGAATGGTTCCTTCCCTTTCCAAGTCAATATATGCAATTTCCTAATCAATATTTCTAAAATATAGCTTTAATTATGTTAATCCCCTGCTGAAACAGGTTGAATATCTCTAAAATAAAATACAATCTCTTCTATTAGACATGTAGAGTTCATCATACGCAATGCCAATCCACCTTCCAAAACTTAACTAGATATTTCACTCCATCATTCACTACACAGTCCCTCAAACCTGGCCTGCTTCCTATTATTCAAATGCACTATTCCTTTTCCTGGTCTGCCCTCTCTTTTGTACAGGTTGTTTCCTGTGGCTGAAATGAACTTTGTCTGTTTCTCCTTCCTTTAGAAAATGTAGCTTTCTGTAAGAATTAACTCATGTCACCTCCTGGCAGATATTACAATCAATAAAATGTGAAAGATCATGGGGGAAAAAACAACAGCAGATGTATCACAAACTGGAAAACAGCACACAGATGTCCCAGTTAAAATAAAAGGGAAGAGAATTTGCAAGCTATACACCAGTTCAATTCTTGGTAAAATTTTTGAATGAATTATTAAAATAATGGTTGGTAAAGTTCTAGAAAGGGAAATGATTATTTCAGTCAGAATGGTTCCAATGATTCATGTATACTGCTGTTCAGATCTTGCCAAAATATGTCAATTTTATTTTTCTAACAATTATTGTTGATCACCTTTTCCTCTTGAAAACTTTCTTCCTTAGACTATGACAATACTCTCAACTGATAATAGCTTCTATCTGTCCTATCACTCTTTCTCAATCTTCTTTGCTGGTTTTTCATCCATGACTTGCCCATTAACTACTGGCTTCCTACAAATCTCTGCCCCAGGTCCACTTCTGCGCCCCCCCTTCACTGATCATTAAGTTCCAACTAAAATCCCATCTTTTACAAGAAGTTTTCCCCAATCCCTCTTAATCCTAGTACCTTTTTTGTGTGAATCATTTCCTATTACTTATATCATGTATATATGTACATAGCTTATTTCCATGGCATCTCCCCTATTAGATTGTGAGTTCCTTGAGGGCAGGGATTGTCTTTTCTTATATACCCAGTGTTTAACAGTTTCTGACACACAAAATATTTATTTATTGATCTCAAAAGTAATCATGAAGCCAAGCATATTTGTGCCAAAGACTTCAAGACCTTATATATCCTTTCCTAGACTCTCTCCTGAGTTTTAGCCACAATATCACTTCCATTAGACCATAAGCTCTTTGATTGGAGGGATTTTTTTTAAAACTTTCATTGTTTCCCAAGTGCTTACCACAATATGGCACAAAGTAGCATTTAATAGATGCTTATTGAGTTGCTGACTGACATCAACAGAGACAGACATAGAGACAGAGAGAAACAGAGGACAGAGGAAGGGAGGAGGAGAGGTAGGAAGGAGAGGAAAGGGTAGGACAGTGGTTAGAGCATTAGAAGACCTGAGTTTGAATTCCACCTCAGGTTCTTTCTTATTAGCTGTGTGACCCTTGAGCAAGTCATTTGTCTTCTGAATAATTCAGTTTCCTCAACTGTAAAATATGGAGAGTCATAGTATCTAGCTTTGAAGATTATTATGAGGTTCAAATGGGTTATTTTTAAAATGCATTAAAACTATACAGATAATACCTATCCCTGTTTAACTGATTTCTAAAGAAGCTTGGCTTCTCTCAGGTAGTTCATAAAAAATGATTAATGAAAGACAAAAATATGCAATAACTATAATAATATGAAAGAAAATAAAATTTATTGGAAAAAATAGTAATGGGCACAGTTATACAAATTACCAGAAAGTTTTGTACTATACTCTATTATTAAGTATACACAAAACTCATTCATATATAGTCACTAGAAATTTCCTGAAAATTGATCAAATGACTTAAAGGAGTTCTCTTTACTGATTTAGAATCAGTTAATGAAATTCCCATTAATATAGGATATACAAGTAGTTAACTGAGAATCTATAGTTGCATAATAAATGAATATTAAATAATGCTTATTTATATGCATCATATATACTTGGATTAAACTACTGATTTTATTGGTATAAGCTCAAAGGATGAACAAGTTCCTCTATCAGTGCAAAATGACAAATTTTCTTACAGAGCTAAATGAGCTACTGGTCAAGTTAAATGACTTGGGGATATGGGGCAGTCGAGCAAGTCAATATGTCTTCTTAACTCTGAGTTCATCCTTCTTAACACTACAATGCTACGAATCATTGTCTCACATTTATAATGATCCTGAATACATGAATATTACTGGGAAACTTTAAAGAGACAAGAAAGCAAAGTAATATTTTAATAACAAAAAATAAAAATAAATTAGTGCAAACTCTTCTGGGCTGAAAACCAAATTGGAAAATGAAAAAAAAAATCCCAATTCAATGATTGCTACCTCAAAATCTGAATTCATGTTGTCATCTTAATATATGGTTTAAAAAAGACATAATTTCATATTTCTAGCAAAATTACCAAGAAATTTATAAAAAAAGAAAATTTTAAAATCCTCTAAATATTTTAAAGGAAAATTATTATAATATCTAAGGTATCTTTACTGATCCTAAGATAATCATGAGCAATGTTTTGTTGAAAGAGAACTTTAAGAAGGCATTTTACCCTATGTAAACAAATACTTTTTTATAGTTAAAAAGGAATAATCACAGTAGGATCTTCTATTCTTTGTACCTTTCAAGACAGTTCTTTGACCAAAATTATATGATCTTCTGTAAAATGTTTGTGAATGTATGACTATTATGTGTATATATATATATATATATATATATATATATATATATATATATATATATATAATTGAGGATGTTCTTAATTTATGTAAAAACTTCAGGAAAATTTTGTAGAAAATTACAATAGTAATGTAGGTGAACAATTATCTTTTCAGAGCAGCTAGGTGATGCAGTGGATAGAACACCAGCCCTGGAGTCAGGAGGACCTGAGTTCAAATCCAGCCTCAGGCACTTAATGATTACCTAGCTATGTGGCCTTGGGCAAGCCACTTAACCCCATTGCCTTGCAACCCCCCCCCCCCGAAAACCCCCAAAATTATCTTTTCATGAATGCTTCCATTCTAGTACTAATAAATGATTGTGATTTTTCCAATATTTTATTTCTTGATCAAAATGAGAATAAAAATTTATAAATGCCTACTATGCAACAATTTCTATTCCAAAAGGTTTACATATATACTACACAAGGTAACAGAACATACAAAGAAAATCAAATAAAAATATATATCAAGAATTGGGGATAACCAGAGGAGCGACACTGTGTATACAAACTAAATTTGAAAGCTAGGGAAGAAGGACATTGATAGGGGACAAGATGGCAAACATGATCATTAAAATTTTCAATGTCTATGGGCAGCTAGGTGGTGCACTGAATAGAGCACTGGCCCTGGAATCAGGAGGACCTGAGTTCAAATCTGGCCTTGGACACTTAATAATTACCTAGCTGTGTGACCTTGGGCAAGTCACTTAACCTCACTGTCTTGCAAAAATAAAAAAAAATTTCAATATCTTGCCAGACAATGTCAGCTGAAGGAGTTGGAGAAATAGCATATCATGATCAAAATCCTTTCCTAGTCTACTAGCACCTCCTAGTTCTGAATGTCTATGAATATGTAATTTTATTAAGTAAATTTGAAGGGATATTGAAATTTAGGCATAGGTGACAGTTGTTGTTTTACATGAGAAACCTTAACTAAGATGGATACTATATGAGTAAAGGAGATGGGATATGATACACACACACACACACACACACACACACACACACACACACACATTCTGGAGGTAAAATCAGTAATATTTGGCAACAGACAGTAGAAAGAGGGAGAAGGACAATTTAAGGATGAATCTAAAGTTGCAAAATTGACTAAGCTGAAATTTGGTGGGGGTGGGCTTAACAGAAACTGAGAATATAAGAGAAGGTAATGGTGACAATATCAAATAAAAATGCAACCTAATATTGTAAACATAAGGATTACTAAGAATTTCATATCAACTTAGTTGTAAAATGCAATGTTATTTATTTTTAAATGTATTTTTATTTATTCTGTTAAATATTTTCTAATTACATTTGATTCTGGTTCCCAAGTACAGCTCTCTATCATTTCTAGTTTAGGAGAAAAGATTATACCCCATCTAGCCCTGGATGATTCTCACAACTCTTGGATGAAGTCACAAAACTGTTCTTACTGGGTCCAATAAAAGTATATCAGATAATCTCATTTAAGCCTTCACTTCTATATCCCAAACCTTTTAGTCATCCCTAACTAATATTCCCTTCTGTATTGAGCCATCTTCTGTCTTTCAGTTACTCATCCCACATTTTCTGTCCCTCCTCTCACATTAAAAGACTTTAACAAATTTGTTCCCTTACTGGGAAATGGGAAAACTGGGTCATACATTATGAGAACTCTCTTATTCCCTAGTCTAAATCAAATCACTACAAAATCGTCCTCCATTCTCTCCTTGTTGCTTGAAGTCATAGAGAAAGAAGTCTTCTTTGTCCTTGAAAATGCCAAACTTTCTACTTATGCCCTTGTTCCCATCCTTCCATCTCCTCTGTGAAATTTCCCTTCGTTGATCTTCTTTGGTCCATCAACCTACTGTTGTATCCTAAGGATTCCTGAGTCTTGTATCCTAAGGATTCCCGAGTCTTGTCATCCATATCACTATTGAATCATTAGAATTTCCATGTCTTAATCATTTGCTGAAAAGTTGAACATTCATTTGTATTATCTCTCCCAATTGGATACTCTGTAGATACTCCTAATACTATAGAGGAGGGATTTTATCACCTTTTCTATTTATATAACATATATGTATTATATGTATACTATATGTATACTATATGTATGCATTTGCATATACCATTAGATTATAGTAGGTGCTTAATAATATTTATACATTCATTTTATGTTTCTAGTGTCTTCTATTCCTATTTCTATTCCCTAGCATGTAGATATGATTCAAAACTCCTAGATAAATTGAATATATATATATATATATATATATATATATATATATATAAACTTTCATGATCTCCTGATTACTCATCAAGTATTTGGAAAATCAGCAAGCATTATAAAGCATTTTTTAAATATTAACAAGCTTCCTATGAGCTATCCTCTACATTATCTTCTACAAAACAAGGCAAGTAAAAATAATCTTTGCTAACAAAGAATTCACATTCTAACGGGGGGGGTATAATAATGTAAACAACAATAAATGCAAAATATATACAGGGGAAAATTGGAAGTAATCTCAGAGAGAAGGCAATAAAACTGAGAAGGCCAGGGAAAGCCAATCAAGTTTCAAAAATTAAGTATCAGATTAGTATGAATCATGGAAAGTTCTAAATGGTCTGTTCAAGAAACCCCCTTTAGGATTCCTATAAACACTTGCTTCTATAAACACTCCACTCTACACTGCAATTTAAGAAAGCTTTACTTTGGCTGATGTAACCACAAAGGCAAAATTCCCATTTGGGAACTTGCCCTTCAACCACAAAGTGAAAGAAATATATGAATATGTCTGTAAAGCTTTCACTTGCTTGGCAATAT
Organism: Macrotis lagotis; assembly: GCF_037893015.1. Classification (NCBI taxonomy): domain Eukaryota; kingdom Metazoa; phylum Chordata; class Mammalia; order Peramelemorphia; family Peramelidae; genus Macrotis; species Macrotis lagotis. The sequence continues at coordinate 192,376,861 of NC_133666.1, forward strand.
TCCTGAATCTTCCTGAAAGCACCCCATCCTACATTAGATAAGACATTTTACCAAAACCATACAGGCAAATGAGATATGCCAAGGGATTATCTTGCATGAAGCATTGAACAGTGAAAAGGTCAAAAGAAAGAATCAAAAACACAAAATGAAGATACTTTAATTCCCCACCAAATCAAAGCAAAGATTAAGAAATGATGAAATAATATGATGAGGAAGAAAGGGATTTGGAGTGAGAAGACTTGAGTTTTAATATTAGCTCTATTCACTGCCTTCATGATCTTAGAGAAGTCACTTAACCTCTCAAAGTCTCACTTTTCCCAACTGGAAAATGAGAAGATTGGACTAAATGACCTCTCAAGTCTCTGTCTGCAATAATTCTATGATGATGAATCCTTTGAATGATGAACCCAGGATATTAAGAGATCTAAAGAGTCTCAATATTTTGAACAGACTCCCACTGGTGAGAAAGCACAGACATAAGCCACATAGGATGAAGAGCACATATTGGTTGGATTTTATACTAGTGGATGAACTATTAATATTGAGTTCACAAATCCACTGAATAAATATGATTAAATGGAATAGTAATGAAAAAATATTGTTATGTTGTCCCTAGAGCTATGATCCAATTATATAATCCAAAGTGTTAATTTTATAGTTGAAGAAACTGAGGGGCCAGGGACATTTAATGATTATTATTGTCATTCTATTATTTTTTAGTCATGTCATACTCTTCAGGAACTCATTTTGGAGTTTTCTTAGCAAAGATACTGGAGTAGTTTGCCATTTCCTTCTCCAGCTCATTTTACAAATAAGGAAACTGACACAAAGTGACCTGTCCAGAGTCTCAGAATCTGTAAATGTCTGAGGTCACATTTGAACTCAGGAGGAAGAATCTCATACAGTCAGACACAGCACTCTACTCCCTGAGACACAAGCATTAAGAGACAGTTAAATATGTGAACTGTTTGCAATTTTAGTTTCTATTTGAAATAAAATTAATATGAAAATACAATTTGGGTTTTGAATCAGTCATGGTACTGATTCAAACCAGCAGAGAATCTTAAAATATTCACTGTCCATCTTCCTTATTATTTTAATAGGAGAAATTGCAAAATAACTTAATTGACCAAATCATCTAACTAATTCAAGTCAACAATCATTTTTAAAATGTACCATGTGCAGATACATAAGCATTAAGGTTTCAAAGAAAAAATGATACATCCTAATCTCAAGGAGTTGAAAATCCAATAAGGGAGACCATATGTAAGCTATAAACAAATAAGATATTTGTGGGATAAACAGGATAATCACAGAGGAAAATTATGGCATGAAGGAGAATGGGGGAAAATGAGGAAGGGTAGAATTTTGTAAAAAGGCTGCACATTATCTGATACTTGAAGAAAATCAAATGATGAAGATGGAAGGAGGGAAGTGGGAGGAGGGAGGAGAAGATTTGGATACATTAACAGGTAGTGAAAATCCCTAGTAAGAGAGGATTTTATACTAGCTCTTGAATGTAACAAAACAAGAGGAACTAGAATTCAGGTCTCCTGTTATTGGATTCAGTATTAATTCTACTACATCATAAAGACTCCACTAAAGGGTAACAATATGAATTACAAATTCACAATGGATCAAAGTTACACAACAATAACTGTTTATGGAATGGGTATAAAGTAATACTTTTCTCTCTGAGTAGGCTTTCTTTTCATTTTTTCTCAAAAGATTCCTATGGTCAAAAAAAGTGAACCATCTATTGGCCAACATGCTAAGCTAATGATAAGCCTTTGCTTAATAGAGGAGGGAGGAGAAAAAAATAAGTTTTTTTTTAATAGCAACCTCTATATGTAGGCACTATGATAACTACTTTTCACAAATATTATCTCATTTGAGAAAGCAACGGAATCTAAAATGTATATTTTTACTATCTCTTATTGTTTCTTTTACTAGTTTTAGTTCTCTGATAAGTTTCAGTAAATTTTCTATTAAGTGAATTTATATCATTTTTAATTTAGAGATAAAATTAGACTAAATTTCAGTTTTATTGAGAATTTCAAGTGATGATCTGTAATTTTAAAGTTTCAGGGTTTTTTTTTAAATAACTCTTATAGTGTACCTTTCAGAATAAATGATATTAATAGAAAAGATTTTATTTTTCTCTTAACTCCAACATAAAGACTGAATTCTGAAGACATAACTAGTGTACAAATAATGTAGCAAGCAACATAAAAATAACAGTTTATCTGAGTCATGAATCTACAATAATTGACAGTGAGAGAGACAGATGGCACCCACATAGAACTTCAATGCTCAGATTTGACCTCATTCATACAAATCATATTAAATAATTTTTATGCTTCATTGTCAGCTGGAGCAATTTTCTGCATTAGTCTCACTTTTGCTAACTTTGTTTTTCATTGAAAAATTAAATGTTGTATTTATTTAGAACTTGTACAGAAAAAAAAATCTTGATTTAGATCACTGCTTTCTGCCTACCATTCTCAGAAAGTCTCTTTCTCTCAACTCACGCAAATGTGTATACTGCAAAGTTAGGAAAACTCTGAACCAGGATACTAAGAAAAATAAAGTAGCCTAATCTCTTAACTGAAATTTTGTTTGTTTCATGTTCCATCTTAAACTTTGGGAGATCACAGAACCTTGTGACAATCTGATAAAGGCCTATATATAAACCTATCATATTTATGTTTTTAAATGTATAAAATGAAAAAGAACAGCAAGGAAAACAAAAATTATTGAAATAATCATCAAAATATATATTTTTTAAAAGTTCATGCAGTCCTGTCCTTTGGATTTGATGATTTCTTAGATCCTATTCAGCTCTAAAATGTTATGATATATTCTAAACACAGGTCTTTTCCAAACCACAAACTTGTTTGTTTGTTTATTTCAATTATTACTGACTGATTCAGGGTTCAACAGGAAGGTAAATTTTTTTGGTTTTTATGGTAGAAAATGTAGATATACAAAATTCCACTGCACTCAAGAGTACATGTTTTTGCATACATATAAACACATATTCCACCCCCCCAATCTAAAAACTACCTCTGCCATGAATGCTAACAAGTCACCAACAAGCAGAACTGATTGACAATGAAACATGATGCACTGAGAATGGAATTTTTAAATAACTATTTTGTGAAAATTTTATTCTCAGTCTGAGAAACTTCTGATTTTTATCAAGCATGAAATTCGTTCTACATTTCTTCAATAGGTGCTTAGAGCCACCACACACACAAAAAATCATCAATAAATTAGGTTTTCACTTCAATCTCTTAAAATCAAGTTACATTAATCATTTTGAATGAAAACATGACGATTCTACAGATCACTGATTTGTATGCACAATGACAGTGGAATTTATTTCCACTAAATCTGAAACATATTGATCAGGACAATGCATCTATCAAATATATTGCTATAGCTAACAGGATTAATATAATTGCAATTTTTAATTAAATTTATTACTGATGTTATTTGAAAAGTTCTTGCTTATTACCAGAATGTAATATATACTCATTTCTAAAAATTATTTTATAAATTAAATATCAAAAGACATAAACATATTAATATGAGAAAAAGCAAAGAGGATTATGTCAAAAATTGCAGTCTTTTATTATATATAATTTGAGTTTTGGGGGGTTGGTCAAGAATTAGAAATTGAAAAGAATATTCATCAATTAGGGAATGGCTAAAAATTATACCATATAATTAAAATGGAATATCATTGTGCTATAAGAAATGAAAAGCAAGATGCTTTCAGAAAATCTGAAAAGATTTACATAAATGGATGCAGAGTAAAGTAAGGAAAACCAGCAACAGCAGTGTTGTACTATGGACAACAGAATGAACTAAGAAAACATCAAAGTACTCATAAAAATGCTATGCACCTCCAGAGAAAGAACCTGTAAAGACTGAATGCAGATTAAAGCATGTTATGTTTCACTTGCTTTTCTTCCTATTTTTTTTGGTTCCAGTTTTCTTCCACAAATGACTAATATGGAAATATGTTTCACATGATTGCACATGTATAACCTATATCAGATTACTCACCTTCTTAGGGAGTAGTGAGGTGAATGAGGGAATAATAGAATTCAAGAACTTAAAACTTAAAAAACACAGATAATATAAATTGCTTTTACATATAACTGGGGAAAATAAAATATTATTTTAAAAAAATAAAACTGTCTTGCTCAAAAATATATTAATAATATAGTCTGCCCCCAAGCAAAACAGTTCAATAAATATACCAATGAAAATGAAAATTTTACAAAAACAGGAAGAAATAATTCCACTGAATATTAGTTTGTTAACAAAATGAATCAAAATCTATGTTGGTTATATTCAACATCAAAAGGCGACTTCTATACATTAGCCTGAAACTCTAACCAATGTTCACCATTTAATACAAACCAAAAGCAGAACAAATAAAAGCCTGCCTTAGTCATGACCATTTTACTTTTAATAAATCAAACATAAGAGACAAAAATCATGAAAATAAAAGGTATTTGTATCTCAAAATAGTTATGGTATCAAATTTATCTCCAACAACTATCAACCTACCAAGACATGTTCATTTGCCTCTTAATTTGTAGTAACATGGACTGCAAATAAATAACATGATTTAGATTCTTATATGTATGGTTCAACTGTGTGTGCATATATATTATATATATATATATATACACTTTATAAATAAAAGAAAAAAGAACAATTATGTTTTATCATGATTCAAATTACTTTTCTTTTAGGTTTTTGTAAGGCAAATGGGGTTAAGTGGCTTGCCCAAGGCCACACAGCTAGGTAATTATTAAGTGTCTGAGACCGGATTTGAACCCAGGTACTCCTGACTCCAGGGCCAGTGCTTTATCCACTGCTCCACCTAGCCAACCCAAATTACTTTTTTAATCAAATAAATTTCCTAGGATGAATTCTTAATTTGTTTATTCATTCAATAGAAAATCTTTTAATTGGAATAATCTTAAATAACACATTTCTATAAAATAAAAAATTTTAGTATTAACTTCTTTCTGTGTGTACATAAAATAATATTTATCTGGTATTGTGTTAAGAAAATACAATTAGAATATACCATAAGAAAATTTAGCAGAAACAAAACAGGTAGAAACCATGGAAAATGTATTTCTATTTCATTAATTTTACTGCATCATCCAGGATTCTTATCATTTGTACACATATTCACCATTGGCTATGACCCTGGATTATACTATATTTCCAAGGTAGCTCTCCAGCCCTGACCCGGTGAAGAGCCTAGATATGTTGAAAATAATAAGAGTCCTTGGCAGTTACAGACTTCCCTGTCTCCCTGAATCTGAAGACACCTCCTTGGGCTCCAGGACCAAGCTTCATTGGATTATTCATCTTGCTCTAGTCTGTCTACTATGGTGAAGCACCAAGGGCATTTAACTATAAATGAATCAAGATTAGAATTTGGATATTATTTAGACTAGACAATTTTAACATGAATTTTAAAATTAGCCATAATGACTACTAGTTTTCTCAAATTTCCATTCTTTTCTTTTTATGTTATTCTTTGATTGCTACACCAAAGACCTCATTCATTACTTAATAAGGGACAACAGGGAAGGGGCTCTGGCTTCTCCTATGCCAGAGAAGAACAAGTTCTGGCAGGTCCTTCCAAACCAGCAATTAATTAGCTACCAGGGCGTATACTCTCCCTGCCATTCTTGTACTAGTCTGTCTATGTTCATAGAAACTAAAGAAGGAAAAATTAAACACCAAATGATTCACTGATTTGCCCACAGCAACTCATAAAAACATTTAAAAAAGGATGGAGCTGTGTTCTGCATTTGTAGAGAGAGAGAGAGAATATCTACCTATGAAACAGGCCTTTGCAGACCTAAAGAACAATTTTATTCAATTTATGATTGAAATTATTTTTACAGTTGTTGAACTGAGTTCTTCTTTACCAGTTTCTGGGTCACTGTAATGTTCCAAAAATAATCATCTCAGCTGATAACTACATGTCACCTGAAGATTTAAAACATACGAATTTGTTTTGCCTTCATTTTTAGAGGAAGGAAATACAGGTATTATTTTTCCCCATTATATGTATGAAGAAACATTATGGATGTTCACAGAAGAGAGTCACCTACAGTTATAAAAGAAATATTGGAGGAAGAACTTTTAATCCAAGTCTTGCTTGACTCTGAGTCAAGTAATATTTCCAAGACAATAGTGGTTCCCAAAGATTTTTTTAAGTGTTCCTAAAACCCCTTTGAACAACAACCTGCCTCTCTCTAAAAAGTGTTGTGAGCATTTGGGGTAATTTAATATACTATTCGTATGACTTTTTCATAATTATTTATTGCTTAAAGATATTTAAAGAATTTTTAAAACATTCCCTTGGACCCACTTCTAAATGGGAACAATGCATTATGTCATATTGCCTCTCCAATAGTAGAAAACAATTATAAAAAATATATTTTTATATTTTAATATTTAATTTTTGAAAAATTATGGGTAAATTAACTGAAGACAAAACTTATTGTCGGGGCGGCTAGATGGTGCAGTGGATAAAGCATCGGCCCTAGAGTCAGGAGTACCTGAGTTCAAATCCAGTCTCAGATGCTTACTAATTACCTAGCTGTGTGGGCTTGGGCAAGCCACTTAACCCCATTGCCTTGCAAAAAAACCTAAAAAAAAAAACTTATTGTCAATTTTCTGATATAACATCCTTTTAAATTTGTAAAATATAGATACTTGTTTACTTGAGAAGTAAAATGATGAAATAGAAGCAAAATGATGAAATAAAAATGCTATAAATTTTTAACTATGAAGAGCTATTTGGAACTATGCCCAAAGGGCAACAAAAATGTGCATACCCTTTGACCCAGAAATACCACTACTGGGTCTATATCCTGAAGAGATGATGAAAAAGGATAAAAACATCACTTGTACAAAAATATTTATAGCAGCCCTGTTTGTGGTGGCAAAGAATTGGAAATCAAGTAAATGTCCTTCAATTGGGGAATGGCTTAGCAAACTGTGGTATATGTATGTCATGGAACACTATTGTTCTATTAGAAACCAAGAGGGATGGGATTTCAGGGAAGCCTGGAGGGATTTGCATGAACTTATGGCTGAGTGAGATGAACAGTACCAGAAAAACACTGTACACCCTAACAGCAACATGGGAGTGATGTTCAACCTTGAAGAACTCGCTCATCCCATCTGTGCAATAATCGAGAGCAATTTTGGGCTGTCTGCAAAGAAGAGTGCCATCTGTATCCAGATAAGGAGTGTGGAGTTTGCACAAAGTTCAAGGACTATTCCCTTCAATTTAGAAAAACACAGATCTTGTTACCTCTTAGACTTCTCTTCTCTTCTTTAAGGATATGATTTCTCTCTCATCACACCCAATTTGGATCAAGGTACAACATGGAAACAAAGTAAAGACTGACAGATTGTTTTCCATGGAGGGGTGGGGGGAGGGGAATTGTAAAACTCAATATCTTTAATAAAAATTAATTTAAAAACATTTTTTAACTGTGATACAAATAAATGGTGTCATTTTTTCAGTTGTTCTTCAGTCCTACATGACCACATGTGGGGTTTTCTTGGCAAAGATACTAGACTAATTTACCATTTCCTTCTCCAGTTCATTTTTCAGATGAAGAAACTGAGGCCAAGTGAGACCAAATTTGAATACACAAATTTGAACAAATTTGCTCCTAGTTTACTGTGTTCTCTACTTATGATGTCATGCAACCAACAGCCCAAATGATATATTATCTCAAATGATCCTCACAATCCAATTATTTATTATTACACACACACACACACACACACACCACAAGAAAAAAGTCTTTGAGAGTTTAAAGGACTTTGCAAGGTCGCCAAATTTATGAAGATCTAAGGGAGGAGATCATTTTCCTGACCCTAAACAAGTCATTTAATCCTATTTGCCTCAGTTTCTCCATCTGTAAAATGAGTTGGAGAAGGAAATGGCAAATAACTCCTCAAAGAAACCTCAAATGGAGTTACAAAGAGTTACATGAAACAGAACAACAAAAACAAAAAAATCTAGGAATATACTGCATGGGGAATTAACTAGGCTAAGACCCTTGGACTAAGAGAATGTTGTATATGAGGAAGAGTAAGTGAGCAGTGAAACACAAAGTCTATGAATAGGAATGAAAAGGTAACTGGAGCCAGACAGTGAAGAGCTTTAAATGGCAAGCAATAGACTTTGTATTTTATTCCACAGGCAACAGAAAACCATCTGACCTTTTTGACCAGAGAAGTTACAATTTCAAAAGACCAGTGCATTAGGAAAATCACTTTGCTGGCTGTGTAGGACATGAACTGGAGTGGGGAAAACTGGAGGCACAAGTACCAATTAGCAGGTTAGTCCAATAGAGCTACTATTGCAAATGAAGAACACAACTATTAAATTCTGATAAGGTATTTTGCAAGATCAGAGGTAGAATATTACCAAAATGGTCTGAATTACTTTCAAGGAACAGTTTTAATTAACTTGTTGTCATCCTCTATAACATGCAAGAAAAGGGAATGTTTGATTTCTTATCTTTGCATCTCTAATGCCTACTTCAGTGACTCGTATATTAGGGACTTGATAAATGAACTTAATATTTTCTGACTGATCTCAAATGACTAATTTTTAATTGTTAAGTGAATGTGATAGCATTTATATACTACTGTAATCTGACACAAAAATGAACACATAGATATACTGTTATTGATTCACTTTCCTAATTTGACTATTTCATATGAAAATGTTTTCTAAATTTGTCTGATATAAACAAAAGTTATATTTACTTAAAAATTCGTACAAAGGCTTTTCCCGACAACAGACAAGATGGTGGAAGTGGAGAAAAAGTAGCAAACCTTCTGTAAGTTCACCATGACATGGACCTAGATCTGTTGCTAGACATCTCGTATGAACAACTTGTGCAGTTGTTCAATGCTCAACAGTGACAACAATTCAACCAAAGTCTGAGGTACAAATAACACTCCCTCTTGAAGTGTCTGAGGAAGACCACGAAGAAGGCATTTTCAATGGAAAAAGTCTAAGATAGCGAAGACACATCTTCAAGACATGATCATCCTGCCAGAGATGGCAGAAGGTATGGTGGGCAAGTATAATGGCAAGACCTTCAATCAGGTAGCTATTAAGCCCGAATTGACTGAACACTACCTGGGTGAATTCTCTATTACCCTGAAGTTTATAAAACAGGGCCTGACAGGTAGTGGAGCCATCCATTCCTCTTGTTACATCCCTCTCAAATAAACTAGGTCCTAACTATAAAACCAAGAAGTTCTTGATGATATGCAAGACTGTGATCCACTGCTATCCTAGTTTTGGAGTTATCCATCCTCTTATTCCATGCCTTTCAAATAACTCAGATTCTAACAATAAAACAAGATGCTTAGTGACCATCCAAACCTATGAAACACTGCAGTTCTGGTATTGGAGTCATTCATTCTTTCATTTCATTCTTAAAATAAGAAAGTTCTTTAAAAGAATGTAGTACAAAGTTTCAACTGTCCCATAGCCTTTGTTCACATCAATTTAATTTTTCTATTATTTCATTATCAATTGGATTAAAATGTTGAGTAGACAAAGAAACTCATAAATTAAAAGAGAAAATCTGACACTTTACATGAGGCCCTTGTCAGCATTTTATTTCGATGACTTACAAATGTATTCATTTTTTAAAGCCATATGAGGGGCGGCTAGGTAGTGCAGTGGATAGAGCACCGGTCCTGGAGTCAGGAGTACCTGAGTTCAAATCCGGCCTCAGACACTTAATAATTACCTAGCTGTGTGGCCTTGGGCAAGCCACTTAATCCCACTTGCCTTGCAAAAAACTAAAAACAAAAACAAAAAACTTAATGTTCCAAGATTTAAATGAATGAAATACATTATCAAGATTCATTATAGAACTTAATTCTTTTTGATGGACATTTCACTTTTATGATTGTGCTTTCAATTTACCATTGAAATGAATCTAAACCTCTCTATGGACTTACAGAGATTTTTTGATGGCTCTCCATAAGCACTGTTTGAATTTTTTCTCTCTATTGTAGACATTTTTAATGACCTGGTTCTATTGTGTTAGTATAAATTAATATGAGCAGCTAGGTGAAGCACCAGGCCTTAAGTCATAAGGACCTGAGTACAAATTTGAACTCAGCAGTGTGAACCTGATTAATTCATTTAAACCTATTTACCTCATTTGTAAAATGAATTGGAGAAGGGAATGGCAAACCACTCCAGTACTTTGCCAAGAAAAGCAAAAAAGGGTCCACTAAGAGTCAGACCCAACTGATAATGACCTAACAACAAAAAAACAAAGGAATAATAAAGTAAAATGGTCACCAAGCACTTATTAAGTAACTATTACTATCTAGGCACTGTGTAAAGTATTAGAGAGACAAAGAAAACCAAGGCAAAGAAAGGAAGAGTTATTATACAATGTTAATTTTTTTGTAATATCACAGTAGAAATTCATAGTATTTTGTCACAAACTAAACATATTCAGAATTTAATATAAGTAGATTTGTCATTTTATTATCCCAAATTGAAAGGGCTCAAAATTAAATTCTAGTAGAGACCACTGCTCAAGCATGAAAATAAATTAGTCCCTGTGCCTGAGTAATGTCTCTTCATCAGGAAAACCTTTGGGAAAAATAGTTCAAACCTGATAGTTGTGGAGTTTATTTTTCCTGAAACTGTCAAGTAACACTAATATATCTGCCAACATTAAACTTTTCTTAAAAGATCATTACCAAGCAATAGGGAATTGGATCATACCCATCATTTCAGTATCTGAGGGTTTAAGTTAAGTTCTTTGACAAAGAAACAAACAAACAAAAAAGGCATTGATAATCTGTATAAAAGCCCCTACTTTATAACCTATGATTCTTTGTTTTTATATTATACTATAAATAGCTTGATGGACAGTTTCACCTTTAACTGAACCAACTAGAGTTAGAAGGAAGATAGAGACTTTTAATCCAGTTCCTTTCACTGGGGTCCATTACAATGATGCTGCCAGAAGGATTCCACAGGAGCCTGAGATATCTTGGACTTATACTCTATTTATTTTGGAACTGTGAGTTCTACCCTTATTAAATCTTCTTTTTGCCAAGATAAAAATTGGAATAAAAACCAGAAAAGCTGAAATGTATAGATATTTCAACTTGATAGAATGGCATGAGATTTCAAACCTAGAAAAAATATCAATACTATTTATGTTCTCTTTCTCAAACAGAATATATCTCATAATAAAACAAATCAACACACTGGCCTTGCTAAAAATATGTAATTTTAGGAGCTTCTGTTTGGAATTGTAAAGAGAATTAATAGGAAGTAATTTTTTGTTAAAAGTCAAAACTGAAAAGATGGAAAAAAGCATCAATAAACAAACAAAATAAATAAATAAAAAGCCCAGAAAGCTATACAAACAAGGAATTTGTTAGTAAACTACTAAAATTAAGTTTTTAATTTTTAAAATAAAATTTACATAAGAATTTCACAATCTTCTTTTCTTGCTTCCTGCATATTGGAAAATTTGTGTTTGTTGATTATTTGATTTACAATAAAAATAAAATATGCATATAGAATGGAAAACAATGAAAAGTAAAAGTTGTTTTAATGAAATTATATATTTCATTGCTTCTCCCTCTTTTATTATGATAAATTGCATAGGAAACATTGGATGATAGAATTGGGAAACAAAACAGATAGGTTCTTGACACATAGGAGTCATGGATGGAAACTTTTAAAAAAAAGATAAAATTTTATTAAGGAATCTGTACTTTTTTAAAAAATCAAGTTTATAAAATACAAAATGGGGGAATGCTGCAACTCATAAGGAAAAAATGTAAAGGCTCCAGGGAATTTCAAGTTCAAAATAAATCATGATGTAGCAATTTCAAGAAGTAATGCAATCATATCTTTCAGTACCTTGATGATTTCTTTAGATACTCCCACCAACATAACAGAAACACAACCTAACCATTTCTTCTTTCCCTGTGCAATTCTTGTCCACCTTTTCCCATAAATCTTTCATAAAGAAACTGGCTATCATGGTACGTTGGTTTCTAGAGCACCTCATGTTCCAAGGAAACTGCATTCATAGGCTGCAATAATAGAAGCAACAGGGAGAGGAGTGACAGATATGGACTATTCTAGCCTACTTAACTCCTATCTGTAAAATTTTTTATGTTTAGATTTTGACTCAAAATCAGAAGATCATTAACAAAAAGAAATTATCTCCAGATGAAAGCCAACAGGATAATGAATAGACTAGAAACTATGTCCAAAAACATGGATTTTAAAGAATTAAAGATATTCAGCCTAGGAAAGAAAAAACTTGAAAGAAGAAAATAGCAGCTTTCAATATTGTGAAACATTGTTATTGCCCTTCTTAGCTCCTGACAGTAGAAATTACAACAACTAAGTATAAGTTACAGGATTGTTGATGCCTGTTCAATATAACAAACTAGTATTGTCCAAAAATGGTTGATAGCTTCAGGAAGCAGTGAGTTCCATGTGATCAAAGGACTTTAGGTGGAATCTGGATAACCACTTGAGGATACTATAAAGGAGAATTCATGAACTGATTATGAGTTGGCCTAAATTATTTCCAAATCTAGTAAAAGTTTCTGGTTCTTTAATTTCCTTAAAATTAACTCACAAAAAAATCCTTTGCAGAACCTATTTTAATTGTAATATATAATATTTAACTGTAATTAAAACAAGATGACTGCTACTAAATGTGAATAAATCAGCTACTTTCTCAGGAAAAAAAATCAAAACATGCTCCATAACAATACAGTTCAGTTATTACCAATACATTATAATAAAGGCCAATGAGAACAAGTGCCAAAAAAACCAAACATCTCTGTGTGCCTGCATATCATAAAAACCTAAACAGCAGAGATGCAAATTACCTACCATTTGTTCCTGTGATCTTAAAAAAAGCAACAATCAGCTAAAGGTCTGGTTTCCTCAGCATTTTAACTTTGTATACTGCTTTATGCTTTCTGAAATCTGTAGCAGCATGTCATAAATTTAAAGGGGGAAAAAAAACGGATGAATGTGCTAGAGGCTCCCTAAAGCCCCAAAGGATTATCATGAGTGACAAGATTTGCTTATTGTTGAACTGAATAACTATATGTAACAAATCAAGGTGACTGCCAGGAAACCACCAGATGGAGGAGTACAGAACTCAAATAAACCCTCTTTAAACCAGTGAAACATAAGCCCCACCCCCACACCCTTTCACATTAGTTTGGCAAAAAACAAAACAAAACATTCTTATTGAAGAAAGAAGAGAGAAACTGAGAAGATGAAAATTAGGAAACTTCTACAATTTACTCTAAAAGAAGGAAAATTAACCAGATGTTAAAAAAAAAAGGAAGTCATTAGCAAACTCAGAAATGAGATGAAAGCAGACTAGTATTTTTATTATGTATCTATTATTAAGTGTCAAGTACTAGGATAAACCTTTTACAAATTTTATCTCATTTGATTCTTTTAATAACCTTAGTAGATAGGTATTGTTGTTGTTGTTGTTGTTGTTATTATTATTATTATTATTATTCCTCCTTTCATAATTAATGGACAGACAGAAGTTAAATGATTTGTCCAAGGTCATTCAGTTAAGAATCTGAAGCTACCTTTGAACTCTGATTTTTCTAATTCCACGCTTGGCCACTATGCCAGCACAATACCTTGGAGTTATGCCACGGAGTTATTCAACAATGTTGAATGGGAAAGTGTGCCATTTTCAGTATTTATTCAGATACTTATGGAATGCCTATTCTGTAAAAAATGCTGTTAAATGTACTTAGTTAAAATAACTCATGGCCACATTGAGTTCACATTCTATTTGATATTAAAAACAGAAGCAAAAATAACAAAAGAGCAACCAAAAAGAATTATCATCTCTAAGTAGATCACTTTCATATCTGAAAATTCAGCTTCAACCTTTAAAATGAAATCTCATATCACCAAATTGTCTGTTGGAACTTTCAAAATGAAGATCACAAAAACTCAACATGTCCAAAAAAGAATTCATTAACTTTCCACCCAGATCTCCCCCTCCAACATCTCAAATGTCCCTATTCCTAATGAGAACTATTGTTCTTCTAGTAACACAGGTTTTCAACGTCAGTGCCATCCCTGATTTCTCACTTTCATTTACCCCACTTAGCCAATCTGGTGTCAAACCTTGTTTTTGATTCAGCAACAACTCTCTCACCAGTCCTGTACTCTGCCATCATACAACTACCAATCTAGTTCAGGGTACTCAATGCCTCTTGATTGGACTACAGCTAGCACTTTAAAAATTGTCCCATCTCTTAAGATATTCTAGTGACTATCTTTTGAATTAAATATAAACCACTCTGTCTTATATTTAAAGCCTTTCCTACTGATTGCATTCTAGATTTTTTTTACATATATAGAAACCTTAAGGCACACTATAATCTAGTCAAATTGTCCTTCTTACTTCTCACAGTCCCCTTGCCTCTGGCAGTTCCACATAGATGATACTGAAATATACCTCTACCTCTTAGAAAAATATTCTTTCAATACATACATTCCCTTCATCTGTTTCATTTTACATATATAAATATATGTATATATACACACATAGTACATAATATTATTTTATTATATATTATGATTAAATACATATTTATATATCATATATGTATGTGGTAGCTAATATTTAATGTTTGCAAAGCATTTAAATATTATAATTAAATACATATTTATATATCATATATGTATATATGTGATAGCTAATATTTAATGTTTGCAAAGCATTTAAAATATATTAACTCATTTGATTCCCCCATGATAATTCTGTGAGATAAACACTATTACCCCCATTTTACAGATGAGAACAATGAGGGAAAGAGGTAAAATGACTTACTAATCTTGACAAGCTAGTAAGTATCTAAGAGTTTGAACTCTGATCTTCCTGATGTCAGGACCTGAGCATCTGCCATAACATTTTTGTTTTCCTCCCCAGTCAGAACATAAGGTTCTTGAGGGCAAGGACTATTCTTCAGTTTTGTCCTTAACACCCAGCACAGAGGTTGACAAATAAGATGGTAAATAATTTTTAGTTGATTGACTAAAAGTATATAAAGAAGGGAGTAGTCCATATAAGCAATAGAAAAACCATAAGCAAAAAAGGATGTTTTCAATTGGTATAAGATGTATCAGACCAGCTAGGACAAAATCAGTTAGGGTTGAGGTCAAGTATCTAGGAAAGCATTAGCATTTAAACATGAGTGAAAAGACCATTGGACTCTCCTAAACTACCAGTCTAATAACTATCATTAAAAGGAAATACCAGCTTCTTACTTACATTGCATTTTAACTCCTTGCTAAAAGTTTTCAACTAATTCAACTTAACAATCATTTCAACTCAACAAATATTTACTATATGTCTACTGCAAGATGTGTCTTTCCCAGGAAAATCTCACTATCTCAGGAGATATGGAGCTGTGCTTAGTAAAGTCAAATTGAGCAGAAACCAAGTTTTGTGGTCAGAAAAGTGAGAGCAAGACGAAAAATGAGAGTTCTCAATTCACCAACTGTTCCACTATGTCTACGATCTAGTTCATATAAAACTATTTTATCTCCAGCTCTCCAAATGTCGTTCAAACTTCTATATCTTAAATGGCTGAGGTCTATAAATATGGAACAAAAATCAAGTGTGATATACAAAAATTACCCAAGGAAACATATGGCCCTCTCAAAATGATATAAGTAAATAGGATATAAGAGATTGCTTCTGACTATGGTAGATGAAGAGAGGGGATTCCCTCTGGATGGAAAGGTCCTTCAAACATTCCTCACATATGACATCTTATTGGTTCCTATCCCTTCTTCTTTCCTCATACTCTTCTTTACCCTGTTTAGGGCTCTGAATCCTTTCTTCAAATATCAGACTAATGGATAAACAAATTGTGGTACAAGAGAATAAAACAAATATCATCACACCATGAAAATGTCTATTAAGAAAGCACTTGGATATCTGAGAAGATTTACATGAAGTAAGACATAGAAACAAGCAGAATCAAGGAACAATTTATAATACAGTAATAATGAAAAGAAAAATGAAAATCTTGAGGAATGCCATAACAGGGCTTGATTTCAAAAGCCTAAAGATGATGTATGTATCCTGCATATTGACATTCTGGTATGGAAGTAAGATGCAAAATTGGGCAGATGTTTTCAGATATGCTCAATATATTGCTTTGTTTTCTTTGACTATACCTGTGAAAAGGGAAAGTTCTATGGTGGAAAGGAAGAGAATTTAGAGAGCGTGAAATGACAAGAATGTTTAAAAAGAAGAAAAATTGTAATACCACTTATGACTATTATAGTCCTAAATCCAGTATAATATAATCTAACTCATATCTCTCAGGATAGTTTAAACAAAAGTGAAAAGACCACTGGATTCTCCTGAATGGTCAATCTAATATCACAAAAAGAATATCAGCAGCTCACTTATATTGGATTTCAACTACCTGCTACAAGTTTTCACTAATACAATTTAACAAACACTTCAACTCAACAAATAATTATTAAAATGCCTACTGCAAGGCATGTCTTTCCCTACAAAATCTCAATATTACAGGAGAGGTGGAACCGTGCTTCATAAAGTCAAACTGAGAGGAACCAAATTTTTATGGGAGAGATCACTTTTGCCATCTCCTACAAATACACTGGCAGTTAGATGGCTCAGTGGATAGAGTATAGAACCTGGGGTTGGAAAGATTTATCTTCTTGAGTTCAAATCTGGCCTCAAGCACTTACTAGTTATGTAATCTGGGCAAGTCACTTCACCCTGTTGGCATCAGTTTTCTCCTCTGTAAAATGAGCTTGAAAAGAAAATGGTAAAGCTTTTCCAATATCTTTGTCAAGAACACCCCAAATTGGATCACAAAGAATTGGACATAACTGAACAACCACAAATACTTTACCTTTTCCTTCTGGCATAGCACAAACATATACCAGAAAGCATACTTTAAATCTTCCATTTTCCACTGTAACTAGACATGTCTTATCCCCAGTCACCCAGTTAAAACCAATAGAAATCAAAATTGCTCAAGAGAAGCAGGAGTGGGGGAAATTGTTGCACAGGAAGGCACAGAAGAATACAAGTTCCCAGTAATGGACAATTGATCATAACTTGAAAGTAAAGCCACTTATTTTCTATTTTGAAGGGTAATAACGACATGTAATAGTAAAGATTAACCAGACAAAATTAATTTAATAACTAGGCTGATGTCAAGAAAAGGGAAATTGCTGTATTATTTTAAGGATCTAAAAACTGTCCACTATTTTAGCAAGTTTTAAAAAGGATGAGTGTTAATTGTAACCTTTGGTTATCCAACAGCCTTTGTCAAAAGCAGGTAAGAAGCAAGAGAAAACAGAAGCTTCCTTGACTAAAGAATTCAATGGTTGGAAGAATACAGCTAAATATGCTAAATATTTAGTGTATTCTAAAAGCCTAAGAAACTATATAAAGTCATTAAAAGCAAAGAATACAGGGGCATCTAGGTGGTACAATGTAGAGCCCAGGCCCTGGAGTCAGAAGAACCAGGTATAAAATCCGGCCTCAGATACTTTAATAATTACCTAGTTTTGTGACCTTGGGCAAGTCACTTAACCTGACTGCCTTGCCAAAAAAAAAAAAAGTAAAGAATACAGTATCTTCTAACATGGTTGGAAATAGATTCTAAACAATACTTCCCTATGGAGGAAAGTCAATAACCAAGTGATAAGAGATAAAGAAAGCAATATTCCATGTTTAAAGGTGAATAGAACTTAGAAACAAATGGCCAATTCTATGAATGAGGAAAGCAATCCTACCAAATAAAATGTTACATAGTAGAAAAAGAGGAAGAACATAAAGATAGCCATTTCATTCTAAAGACTTAGGGGCTTTCTAGAAGGACCCACCCTTGATAAATGCCTAGATAGCACTCAAATTAATCGAAATTTAAGGGAAAAGTAAGGCATTTCTGACAAGTATATACCCAGAAAGCAGTCTTCCTCATTGACATTGTTGGAGGAGGAGGAATGTATTCACTTTGCAGATTGATTTCAGAAAAAAATGATTTTAAAAGATGTGAATGGAACATAACGGGTGAATTTTCTAGGTATCAGTATATAAGTATATAATGAATTGGGGAAGAAAAGTTTATTACTGTGAAAATAAGATTATAAATGTATCTTACAAAAGATTTACTGAAATCGCACATTTTTCTCTAGAAATAACTGAGGAAAATGGGACATGATGGGACATAAAGATTTGACTTCAGAACCAAGAAAGTTTCGTTTCGAATCCTTCCTTTTTCATCCCCAGGAGAAGTTCACTTAACTTTTCAGTGCTCTGAGTAACTCTATAGAAATTAGAAAAGATGCTGACCTTGAGATAAAAAGTAAAGCAGAATGGGGGTGTAGGAGTAGGGGAAGAGAAGATAAGAAAAAACCCACCATACACACAACCATGTAAATAGAAGGTATAGCAGCAAATGGAAACATGATCTTTAGACTTATAATGACCAAACTTGACCCCAAAGAAGAACTATGGGATGGTACCTCTCTACCTACTTTCCAGAGGTAAGAGATTTTTGTTATAGCATTCTGTAGGTAGCATAGTGAACAAACATTGAGAATGGATTTTATGAGAGCCAAGAAAAGCCTCTTAAATAAGCTTGCCTCAGTTTCCTCACATGTAAAATAAAAATAGTAACTCCACCCATTTTCTAGCATTTTAGGAAAGATAAAACCAAGATAATATTTGCAAAGAACTTAACATAGTGCCTATAAGGTTGGTATTTAATAAAGCCTCTTTAGTTCCTTCCTACAGAAAATGACAAACTTTTTTTTGTTTCTTTTGCTAAATGACTTCAATCCTTTTATTTTTTGTTAAAGTGGTGATGGAAAGGGAAAAGGAAAGGATACTTTGGGAAACATCATTTTAAAAAATAAAGTATTATCAACAAAACATTACTTTTAAAGCTTGTGAATTGGCTTAATCAAGTCACATTTAGGTATCACTCTTCAGACTTAAAGGCAGAGTCAAGTAGCTCCATTTCAAACAATGGACTTTTTTAAAGTCTTTCTTTTTTCAAAATTATAGTTGGAGAACATCATAAATGAAAACTGCACAGGACAAAAATATCTCCCAGCTCAAGCCTCAGTGGCTTAGAATGCATATAAATAGCTACCATGTTCCATTCTGCCAGAAACTCTGAGGTTCTTCCTCTCCCAGATTAATTTTATTTGTGATAGAGAATTGGACCCTATTCCGTCTCAGTTCTTACCTAGTTCTTATTAAATCGACTTTTCCTCAGACAAACTGAGACCCAGGAAAGGCCTTAACTTTAAAAGGCCAAGGTTAACTTGTATCTGCTTGACTTTGTCTTGTCACCCAACTCAAAGGATTGTAGAGAAGAGAGGAAAGCTGACAATTTTGCTCATCTCTGCCTCAATTAAGTTCATTGGTATTCTTTGAGAAAGGAGGAGAAATAATGTATCCTCATTATAATGGTACTTGATCATTTCTTTTTCTTATTACAATAAAATCTTGATCCAGAAAGTACAATCCTTACAAGTGGAAAAATAATTAAATCTAACAGCAGTAAATAGTAAATATGCTATGCATTCAAGGAGGTGAGGAACCTAAGAGATAATAAGAAGAATATTCTAGGCCTGGATAACAATGTATCTGGATAAAGACACATAAGTAGGAGATTGAAAATCTCAATGCCAATAGGCCAGTTAGGCTAGAATGAAAAGTTCATGATAATAGCAGATCAGGAAGAAAAGATAATTGGGAATAGGTTATCAAATATGTTAAATGATGAACAAATATGATTTTATTTTGATTCTGGATGTAATAAAGATTCATAAAAGCTTCTTGATGTCAATGTCAGATCTGTGCTTTACAACAATCCAGTTGATAACATTGCAAAAAAAAAATTAAAAAGAGGAACTGCAACTGAAAGATCAATTAGGAGATTGTTGTAATAACTGAGCTAGGAAAATAACTATAATCAGAAAGAAGTGGACATGTATAACAGATATTGTGAAAGTGAGACTGTCAGAATTTGACAAGCAATTGGATGTGAGGAGTTAGGAAGAGCAAGAGAGTGTAGAACATTTAGTCAATGTGGACTTTGTCACAGGGATTCTAATTCTACTAATATCAACCCATTACAGATAAATATATATATAAAATTTTCAAGATTACAAGGGCCATAAAAAGAAATTAGGAGAGAAAATGTAGCTGCCATAGAAAAGCCCAGTAAAAGAACTGAAAAGAAGTGACAATCTAACAATGAAAGAAAAAAATTTAGGGAATTCAAAGAAGTCCATAGACTAGTACCATAATACAAACAAAAAAGAAGAAAAAAAAACACTCCATACTTCAATA
This sequence comes from Macrotis lagotis, assembly GCF_037893015.1. Classification (NCBI taxonomy): domain Eukaryota; kingdom Metazoa; phylum Chordata; class Mammalia; order Peramelemorphia; family Peramelidae; genus Macrotis; species Macrotis lagotis. The sequence continues at coordinate 192,397,368 of NC_133666.1, forward strand.
GTTCAGTTTGTTTTTCATCCCTGATTTCAAACTTAGTCTTAGACATTTGTCACTTACTAACTGTGTGACCTTGAACAAGTCACTTAACTCTTGATTACTTCACATTCAGGGCCATCACCAGGCGTCCTGATCCTTATCTGGCCATTGGACTGAAATTGCTCTGGTGGAGAAAGTGAGGCTAGTGACTTAACACAACACCCCTCACTCAAATCCAATTCATGTGCTTGTCATGGCATTACCACCTTGATGTTGTGGTCTTCTTTGAAAATAAAGGAAAAGCATCCTAATACAATAATCAATAATTTTTAATTATAAAGAGCAGCTTGAATAATGTTTAAGAAGGTATGTAAGTGTGTAACACATTTTGGAAAAAATATCCCCCCAGGGGGCAGCTAGGTGGCACAGTGGATAGAACACTGGCCACTGAATCAGGAGTACTTGAAAGTGACCTTGGGCAAGTCACTTAACCCTTCCAAAATCCATGAAACAAAAAAAAAGTTTTGATAAATGGATAAATTTTTTGGTTACTATTGTTTAGGTATTTTTCAGTTGTGCCTGACTCTTTATGACCCCTTTTGGGGTTTTCCTGGCAAAGATACTAGAGTAGTTTGCCATTTCTTTCTCCAGGTCATTTTACAAATGAGAAAACTAAGGGAAACAGATTTGCCCAAGGTCACACAGCTAGTAAGTGTCTACTACCAGATTTGAATTCAGGCCCTTCTAACTCCAGACCATCCACTGTGCCATCGAACCACTCTTGGATAAACTCTTATCTAGAAAAATACACATACCTGAAACATCTCATGCACAACTGGTGCTGAATTTATTCATTAATTCATTCAATAAACTTTTAAATGCCCCCTCTATGTAGTGTGCAGAAAGTGGAATACCTGAAGGTAAATAATCACTAATGCTATAGTTACTATTTCTGTTTCTTTATCCCCAACAGTACACAAATCTCCATATACTGGAGCAGGAAAAAATAATGCCCAAAACAAGTAGGTGTCATTATTCCTCATTTTACAGATAAGGAAACAGACAGATAATGATCAAGTGACTTTCCATACAGTTAGTAAGTATCTGGGGATGGATTTAAACTTGGGTATTATGCTATTTTATCACAATATCACATAACTTCAGAGATGAAAATGACTGAAAAAGCTATCTATCTATTCCAACAGGTGCCAGGATCTAATCAGGAAGACTTCTAAAACACTGCCAACACATAGTTATTAACCATTAGTCACATTTGTTCTGAGCAAGCTGAGGCTGGCAGAGATGTTTTCCTGAGAAGCCAGCATCAGAGGGTGAGGACAGGGCACTCTGTATCCCCAGCGTCCCCACAACCACAGAACTCTGAGAGGGGAAGTGACTCACACTACCAAAAATTTTTCTTTGCTTCTACTGCTGCAATGCAGGCTTGCTTTCTCATTAAAGGGCAGAGGACTCTCATAGTGGTACAAGAAAGCATTTTTCAACCATTGCATTTGGAATTTTTTATTTTAGAATATTACTTAGAATATTTTAGAAGCTGACTTTTGGTAGTTAATGAAATTCTATTTTTCCCATGAGAATATCTCTTTTAAATAAATGTGTCAATTGACATTAGTATTACATTAAATTATTTTCCCTTGCACTCATACAAGCAATTGTGCCAATTACTCCCATATAGAATATCCTCCATTGCATTATTTAAAGTTATTCTTTACCACTCAACTGTTCCATCCACGTATAGGTAGGTCAAGATCCTCTGCTAGGAATCTTCCTATACTTTACTCCCTTCCATAAATTCTAATATCTAGTGTCATTTCCCTCTCTCCTTCCTCTCCCTCCCACAAGACAGTCCATTTCCTAAATCCAGGCATTTTCAATGGCTATGCCATACATATCTCCTGCAGTGTCATCCCTCCTCATGCAGACCTCCTGGCTCCCTTCAAGTCCCAATTAAAAATTCCATTTTCAATGATAACTCTTTCACAGTCCCCCTTAACTCCTTGCCTTCCCCAGTTGAGTACTTACAATTTATACTATATATAGCTTATTTCATGTAATTGTTAATATATTGACTCCCCTGTTTGACAATGAGCTCCTTGACAACAGAAATTGTCTTTTACCTTTCTTTGTATCACCAGCACTAAGCACAGTACCTATTAAATAGTGTGTCTTGCCCTGGCAGGGAGGTAAAATTGAATCCTTGAAGATGAGCAATAAAGAATAAGCCCTGTCAGGCAGTCTTCTCTTAGCTATAAAGAGACTTCAAGCAAGGGTTGAAGCCCAAGGGAGGTAAGATTTGAGATGCTAGCTGCCCCTGGAATTGTTTTTTGAAAACAGCAATATCAAAAGAGAACCACAAAGTTATGGAAGGGTTTGCACATGTATCGATGAAAAGAGGCTAATAAAGTTATAGTGCCTTGAAGTATTCGGGCATACTGTATTAATATTCTATTGATAAATAGACAGAAGATAACAGTATCGTAAATTTTTCCCATTCAGAATAAAAAGTGATAGCCTGAAATCGTGCAAAATCTCAGGTTAGTATTTAGTCCTACTGATTCAGAAGTTATTGAATCCAGTCTTTACCTACAATGGAATCATCTTCACAGCAGTCCTATATAGTGATTATTTAGCCTGGAACTCCAGGAATAGGAGACCATTGACTCTTTGAGGCAGCACCCATTGCATTATAATTTTTACATTATAATTTTACATCTTTTTTCATTATGTAGAGCTGAAATATGTTCCTATATAACTTCAACTCATTGTGTTTAGTTGTGCCCTCTGGAACGAGCAAAGTAAATCAATCCATCTAACACATGACGGGCATTACAATCAACTGAAGTCAAGGGTCATTTTTTACCACTCATTCCAGGCTGCATCACAGATGTCATCCATGAAGTTCTAGTTCCTCATCTGAAGCCTCACTTGAGATCTGGAATCTTCACAATGTAAGTACTTCTCTCTTTCCCTGAGATGCCTCCCTATTATTCAATGGGTCTTCCAAGAAATGCAATATATGAAGAATACTCATACCAGTTCTTTCTCGCCAGGCTATTTGATCCTGATCTCCAATATTTTGGGAAGGGCATTAATAAATAGAAGATTGCACAAAAGAAATCAGGATAGTTAACATTCCAGATGATGGCAGTTAAGAAAAAACAATTTTAATATGCTAGGAAAGCCCTGGGCCAAATTTGAATCCAAATTCTAATTCTAAATAGGCTTGGCAAAAAGTGGTTTCTACATTTTTAAATGAAATTTCATTGTACTTAAAGATATAAAAACTTTTCTTACATGGCAAGCCCTATAAAGGAGGACTGTAGTTTGCTAGCACTGGCCTAGAATATTGGGCCTTATCTAAAGTATGAAAGATAAAAGGAATACATATAAAGTCTTAAAAACTGGATTAAAAAATGTGCTTAACCTGGAAGAACTTACATGAATTGATATTTAGTGAAGTAAGCAGAAGCAGGAAAATATTATACACATTAACAGCAATATTGTATGAAGATCAACTATGACAGACTTAGCTGTACTCAGCAGTACAATAATCAAAGACAATTATAAAGGATTTATGATGGAAAATACCACCCACATCCAGAGAAAGAACTATGGAGTCTCAATGCAGAATAAAGCATGCTATTTTTCATTCTTAAAATTTTTTTTTTTGCTTTACAGTTTTTTCACTCTCATAGTTTCCCTTTTTTTCTGATTCTTCTTTAACAACATGACTTAAATGGAAATATGTTATACCATCAAAGGAAGGAAAATGTTAAACTCAAAAACTTATAAAAAATCAATGTTGAAAACTATTTTTGCATGTAATGTAAAAAAACAAATAAATTTCTATATTAAAAACATTGTGTTGTGTTAAAAATAACTTCACAAGTATAAAATAAAAGGCAAGTCTAAGTATCAGTTCATTAAAATAAATTAGAAGGTATGGTGGACTCCAAGCTCAATGTCAAATATGCAGCAGCCAAAATAACTAAAGATAATTGGACAACACTGGGAGACATGGCTTTGAGAACAGTAAAGAGCTGATACTGTCACTGCATTCTGCTCATATCAGGAGACAGTTAACAAGAGTATGTACCCAGATCTTTTGGGAAAGACATAATTAAGCTGAAGAAGTCTGAAGGAATAAAACCAGGATGAAATGAAGGAGTTAATGATGAAATACATGAAAGCATATATTTCAAGGGAATTACAGTCATCATGAGAATAAGTGATATGTCCATTTATGAAGTTTCTATTTCTATTATATGAAATGTCAATTCTATATAGCTATATTTTAATTAAATTATATACTCTCATTTGGTATCATAAAACTTATGGATACAATAAAAGTACCCATAATGCAGAGAAACCCTTTTCTTTCTTTACTATCATAAATACTTCCAATAGAAATATTAAAGTAATATCATGATTCGAATTGTATATGAAAACCTCAAGTGTGGCAAAGTTTTTCAAAATGAAATAATATCTGCAAACATTCAGAAAAATATGAAAAAAAGAAAAACTTCAAAGGAAAAATGAAAGTCCCAGAAACAATGAGCAAAAGGATGATTGCTTAAAAAGAACACTGAATTTATACATAAAATTAATGTTAAAATAAAATTTATATAACGATACCCATATTTCTGTACAACTGTGTCAGTTACTACTAGACTGAAAGCCACATGAGGGCAGGAAACCATTTCTTAATTATTCTTATTTCCCCCAGTTCCTAAAATAGAGCTTTATCTTTTTTTTCTTTAAATTATTAGACCTTTAAAAGAGACAACTCCAGAGAGCAGAAGTAGGAACCATGGAAACCCACAGCAAGGAGACAAATCTAAAATTGTTCTAGGTAAAATCTGCATGGGAGGTAATGAGTTACTTCTCAGTGGAGTTCCACTAATAAAAAAAGGTTAGGTATGTATGATGCAGAGAGAATTTGAGTTCAGTTATCAATTGAACAAGACGGTATTTGAGATTCTATAACTTTCTAGACGGACATATGATTACTGCTCAGAAGGGGAAAAGAAAGAATCTTTAAAATGACAACAATTTCAAAAATTAAAAAAATTATAATATTTCAAGAGTTTTCACTCATCTGCATCTGGATCAGAGATTGGCCTCTGACTTAGGAAATTCAGCTGGCAATATTTAAAATTATTCAAAGAAAATCATCTTGAAAATAGACTTATCAAGTCACTAGAAAACTAGAACCCCTTGGAAATCCCCATATCATATTACATCTTGAACAAGAACTGATTAACATACAGCAAGTCTCATAGAATCAGGAAGAATTACCTTGTGTCCACCACACTTACTACTGAATTTCCTTTCTACCAGTGTGTACCTAAAATACAAAAAAAGCATTCAACCTTACCAAAAGGAATCCATAAAATAATCTGTATAAATCAATGCAAAAGAGAGAGGAAAAAATGAAGCTCTCTCCAGTCTATAGCAGCATATTAAAATAACTAGGAAAACAGGATGTTTCCCCACTAGAGTAAAGCAAGGAAGAGGATTAAATCTTTCCAAAAATACTTTGTAAACTGCATTAAATAATGCCCTCATAAAAGAGTATAAAGTCTAGAGGACTTAAGAGATGAATTTTCTCCACATATTATTAGAAGCAAAGTAACTAATAAGGACACACTGAAGAGACTAGCATAGTGTGTAGTAGACTACTCTGACTTAAGTCAGGAAGTCTTGGATTCAAATTCTGACTCAGACATTAGCTGTATGAGTCTAGACAAGTCAAGTATTTTTCTTTGACCTCATTTCCTTCTTAGTAAAAAAGTGAGGATTGAACTAAAAGACTGTTCTAAAGATTTTCTTTGATCTCATTTCCTTTTCAGTAAAAAGTGATGACTGAACGAAAAGACTGGTCTAAAGATAAATCTAAATTCTTCCTATTCCCAGGTTGCATACTATGGAGGCTTTGGAACATTAGATAGTTTTAATCCTTTTGGTCTTTCTTATGAATTGTCAAGCCAAAGTCCTTAGAATAAATATGGATAACTGGAAGGTTCTGCAATATTCTGGGGGTTTGATGCCATCAATAGATAATCCTCACTTGATGGTATACAATGTAGTATAACTCCATTTTCAAATGCTACCTGCCTTTCCTTGCTTCTTGGGGGGGGGGGGTGAGAAAGGAGTACTACTAGCATAATCAAGTTACAGGTGAGAACATATACAATTAATGCAGGTTAACAACTCTTCTACTAATTTTAGTAATAAAAAGTTCTCTCAAACCTTCAAGAGAGTTAGTAACTGTAGGAAAGGTCACATAGGTAGTGTCAGAGAAAAAGGTCACATAGGTAGCATGTGTCAGAGAATAGACTGAATTCAGGTCATTCTGATTCTAAAGCCTGCTCTCTGTATACTATTCTATTCTGCCTGTGTTTCTACAGAGTCTAAAACAAGTCTGCCCTGGAAATCTTCTAAAGATTAATATTTCACCATTTGAATTATACCCCTATTGTAACCTGAGTCCTTAAGTACTCTGATTCTTTAGAAAAGCATGCTTTTTTTGTTTAAAAAAAAAAAAGGAACATTTCCTGAATGCTAAGGAGAATGTTTATATAATTGTGTTGGGAAAGTGTTTACATTGCAATAAACATCTTCCTTGTGAGAAGGGGTCTGAAAAGACATTGCTTTGTGTCAAAGAAATTCATGATGTTTACAATGAACACTTTCTGAAAAAGGGTTTAAATTTGTTTCTTATTCCTTAATAGCACCTTACTCAACTCCACCTTTGCTTGGTTTTTCCTTAGCACACTTCTAACAACAATGTAAAACAATTTGAATTGTATTATTTAGGAACTGTTAATAATTCTATTTGTCCATTTATTTGAATTTGTCTCCTTGAAAAAAAGTCAAGTACAGATTATATTTTACTTAATAAAGTGGTTTATATTATCATACAAAAGCCTATAAAATTTATACAAAGATCTCATATTTCACCAAAACTGGACATGAAAAATTGTCTATCAGATGAATCCTATCTTCTCATTGACAGTCATTAAACAATCTAGGATGCATTCAAGATTAATATTTTAGCCACTCAACCAACATAATAAAATAATACTATAAAATAAAGAAAAACTTGAAACAAAAATTTAAAAAGAAACTATATCTTTTCCAAAAATATTAGAAAAGTGGGGAAAGCTCAGTGGATAGAGCATTGGCCTTGGAGTCAAGAGGACCTGAGTCCAAATCTTACCTCAGGAACCACTAGCTGAGTGATCTTGGGCAAGTCACTTAGCCCCATTGCCTTGCCAAAAAAATCCAAGAATATTAAATTATTCAAAATATTAACAAAAATAACAAATCAAAATGAAAACTAGTCACATAATAAAAAATATTAATCACAAACACTCAAGATCTGGAAATTTTGACATGGAAGTTGTCCCTAACCACCACATTATTCCCATCATAGATAGAAGGAATTTTTATCATAGATATGGCAATCCCTTGAGACTTTAACAAAACATCAGTGTCAGATCTTGAACAATATCAACTTTTACTTTTTAAAAATAACTTAAAGATCAGATAAGAAAAGAGTATACTCCTAGTGAACTGGTCAAAAAATTCTGAAAAGTGATTTGGAACAGTGTATTTTAAAATATCAAAAATGTTTTCATTACCAAGTACATACCCAAAAGCAGCTAAAATACAGAAAGAGTCCATATCCACCATATTATGCTTTGCAGGATTTTTCAAAGTGTCAAAGAATTAAAAAAATTACATGTCCATTCATTGAGGTACTGCAAAAAAAACTATGATATGAGTGTAATGCCATAGTAATGTACCTTGAAAAATGAAAAATACAGATTCAAAAAAGCATAGGGAATTGTAAGTATATTGATGCAGAGTAAAATGAAAATATGCAGGGAAACAATAGACATCCTAAGTCCAACAATGGAATGGGACCAGAGGTCTGATGATGGTCCAGAAGTTGGAGGAGGGCTGCTTCTAAGAATCCATATTATGCCTTTCCAGATGAAAGCATTTAAGTTCAGGATTCCATTAAGGTGAACTGGGGTTAAGTAAGGAAATACTTGTACTCTACTTAATTACTTGCTTTGTTGACCTCTTTTTAATACAATATATCCACTACCAGCTTCTAAGGAAGATTTGAGAGAACCAGTTTTATCTGCCTCATACTGCCATCAGAATAAGAAGGAATAATATTGCCAGCATGACGTGGTTTCCAAGGAGTTGGGACATGAGGTGGAATTGCCAGTTACTGTTACCATTGGGAAAAGTAGACAGCTTATAGGCTACCCTAAACTTAAGTTGATCTAATTATACTAAGGTCAAAGGGCCACTGATCCATTCAAAAGGATCCCTGCTGGCTACACAATGACTTAGTTTTCAAATGTGATGTTATTTATGCTGTACTATATTTTTATTGATTTTGTTAAATATTTCTCAATTACATTTTAATCTCAGGGTACTAGTCAACCCCCTCTACATCTGACATATAGGGAAACAGGTTCAAAGAAATTATATGACTTACTAAAGGTCACATAATTAGTAATAGAGAAAGAACTAAAATATTCAGCAAATTCCAAGGTCAAAATGGTTTAACTGTTTTTTAACTGCACCATATTATTACTAAACCCAGTCTTCACAGTGTTGTTTCTCTAATCCAAATTGTTGTAAACTTACAGGATTACTGACAAAGTTATACAGAACTATAAAATCATCATAAAGGCAAAGAGTGATGTCTTTGCATATTCACTATTCAGTATTGTCTAAAAATCTGGGCCTATGCATTAATTATGAAAATGAAATGATACTTGCAAATATATTTTTTATAGAAAGTACACTAAACTGTCAACTCTTTGTAATCATTTCACAAATACCCAAGATTTTATTTCAAGTACATATTTACCTTAAGACCCTCTGGTTTTCTGTAAAACATAACAGAAAATTGGCCATAAAGATGAAAAGCTAATAGAAATAAACCAAAATGACAGTTCCATGGCAAACCTGACTAATTAGGAGGAGACATTCCAGGAATGTACATTCTTTCCATGACATACCAAGTGGATGACTGTATATTAAGCAATGACCAAAAACCTCAAAAGATGTGAATTCTAATTCTGGCATGAATCTCATTTATTACATAAACAAAGCTGAGTTTTATATTTATAATAGTGTCAAAAGAGGGAGATGGGGGGTGGGAAAGGCTATGGGAAGAAGATAAAATAAGAGACTAAATAAGAGTATAGTTAGGAGGAATGGATAATAGAAGCTGGATCTTTCTAAAGGTGAGATAAATTCTAAATATCAAAAGCAAAAAGAAAATAAAAAGCATTATAATTTTAAAGATGTTAAAGGACAAACTTTAAAATTGCAAAAAAAAAAATCCACATTCCATTAATTCCTTATTCAAGTTTACACCTTAAGCCTACTAGATCCAAGACAGGCATCTCATGTTACAAATAAGAAACAGCTTCATTTGCACTGATAGCTATTGGTTTGGTTTTATCCATTCCCTTCCCCCTTTCTCATTCCTTCCACTATTCTCACCCTGAGAGAGGTTAATATTACATGTTAACAGCAGTCCTAGCATAAAACAATTGACTATATCCCAGAAGTATATATTGGAATTAAATGCAAGCTTTGGATACAACCTAAATTTGATATTGGTTTTATAGTACTTAATTCCTGTCATGTCACTTATTTAACACAAGATCTGAAATATGCTGCTTTTCTACTTTTGAGCACTAGGAGAAGTCCAAGAAAGAATTGACCATATCAAATGTTTGGTCTTTAGGACTGGAAGCTAACCTCTGTGTCCTATGCTCCAGACAGAGATATAAAGAGTATATAAAGGAGCAAGCACTCTATAAGAAATCATCAAACTCACAGCAAAAAAACCCTGGGAAAGCCACAAGTTCTGTGCCTCAGTTTCCTCAACTGGAAAAGGAAGATAGTAATATCTACCCCATCTACATCACAGAACAGCACTGAGGAAAATATTTTGGGGGTCAATTTTATAATGTTTTATAAATGATACATTATTATTATCATCATTATATTATTATTATTATTATTATTATTTTTAGAGCTCTATCTTACTACCATTTCTATCACCTCTTCATTATGAACAAAAAAACTTTCACCGCAGCTGTCTAATAATTTTAACTTAAAATCATTAAAGAATTTCAGAAGAAAAGTTTCTCTACAGAAATGTACTGTTCAGAGAAGAAACAAATTTCCAGTTTTGTGAATCAATTCTAATTACTATGATTGATAGATCTTATGCCAACATTCTAATGAACTTCTACACTGATATGAAAACAGATTTTCACACATTTGAATAGCCTTTTAAAAATATTGCTTTCCAATAGCTGTTTCATTGTTAAAATGATTGTCACTTGTCTTTTGATGTTTAAGTTGAATATTCTATATAAGAATTAGATGCTCTGGTTTTTACTTATTCTTGTTCAAACATATGGTAAACACCAGGAAAAAAAGAGATATCTGGGAAATGTTATAGCTGCATGTAGTCTAAATCAATGAGTAAAAAGTTAATTTGATTAACCAAAAATTAAAGAATCTGTGATCACTAACGAATTAGAAAAAAGAAATCTAACTTATAATGAGAAAAAATATACTTCAAGGAAAAGTACATCTCTTGCTCTGGCAGTATTATTATTATAATTGCTTTACACTTAAAATATCAACAAAAAAATTATCATCTTTCAAAGTCAAGAAGCAGCACCACATTCACCCATCCACCCAATTTAATAAGAAACTAACCTGAAACCGAAAATTCTTTTTCCCCTTGGAACTCATTTTCCCCAGGCACCATATGTCACCTTTCTGTTCTAAAAGTTGAATTCTATCCAGGAAACTTAGCAATTTACATATTCATATACCTCATTCTGAATGTTATTAAAATTTTAAATTTTAAAAGTCTTACAAGGTCTCATATCAACTGGAAGTGAGCCTGGTTTTTCGAAGGTAATAGCAGCACAGCTCAAGTTCCGTCAGGTATTACCAATCTGGAAGGACAGTAAATATGGACCTGGTGATGTCAATGCACCAAGAACAAGCCCAGCTAACTTCAAAGAGGCTAATAACCAACTTAGTCACATAGTAATGAATTTTTCATATAGAACAATTCTGGAAGGTCAGCTGCTTGGTTGGATTAGAGTGCCTGTGACTGGCATCAGCAGAGGAAGTATAAACAATGACAAAAACAGAAAGCCTTTAATAAGTGAAGATGAACATAATAATTATCCAAATTAAAATAACACAGGTTTTACCTCAAATCTTGAAAATTAGTTGTAGAAAAACATGTCTCTATGCTGTTGCAGGATATGTGAATTGTTCCAACTGTTTCATAAAGTAAAACTGTACAAGTGATATAAACTATTAATTCTCTTTAATCTAGAAATTTCAATCCAATAGGAAGTTCACCAATGTTACAGGGACTGAGAGATGGATGGATGAATGGAAGGAAGGAAGGGAGGGAGGGAGGGAGGGAGAAGCAACATATATTTAAATATTCATGGTAGAATTTTTGAGATAGAAAAGAAATGAAACAATGTATATGTCCTTCAGTGGAGGAGTTGCTGAATGAACAAAATGAAATATAAATGCACAAGAAATGATCAAGGAAAGAAATTAAGAGGAAGATTAACAGAAACTGATGCAGGGATAAAATAAGTATATCCAGAAGAATAAACAAAAGTATAAAAAAAGCTAAATTAAGTAACTTTTCAAAACTTTTTAAAACTTAATAAGATAAGGAAAGATCCATCCCCCTCATTTTGACAAAGTCATGGAACGAATAGTGTGAAATGTTGCATGCACTGTCAGGTGAGTCATTATATCACTAGTGTTGCTTAAATGTTTATTCTATGCTATAAGAAGGCTTCAATTGAAAAGAAGGGGAAGCTATGACAGATATAAAGACAGCAATAAGACTTTTATTTAAAGTACCTATTAATCACAAACCACTTCTTTCATGGGATGCTTAAATGTTTTCAGTAACATACAAGGTACTAAGAGTATACTGTTCCCATTTATAGATATCTATCAACTAAAATTTGAGGGTTTGCAAGAAACACTTATTTATTTAATGAAGAGAAAAATATTTATCCTTATTGCCTAGATAGCAAAGTATAGGACTGCATATGGAAAATTAACATGGCAAGATGTCATTTTTAAAGTAAATATGCTGAAATTTTACTTTAAAAGGTCTTTAATAATAAACAAGGTCAAATTTTATGTAATCATTAAATCAGAGGGTAATTTATTTTTTTCTTGCTTAGGTATTTGGGTCTTAAAAGGAAAGATCTATGTCCTTTCCTCACAACTCCACTGATCTGAGAGAGCAAAAAATGAAATCACAAACAAAAATGATCAAATGTTTTAAAAAAGCAAGCTGGTTAGTCTAGGTAATTCTGGATCCAAAAAAAAAAAAGTTTCCTGACAGGAATCTATCTTAGAGAAATGGTGATAGCAGGAGTATATTAATGAACTCTATAACTACATTCCTCTAAAATATCAAAGAAACCTAAAAAACTTTATTTAAATATAAATCTCAAAATGTTTTGAATTAAAAAAATGGGGAAAGGATGTTCTCCAATAAGATCATATTATTTTCTTAAAAATCAATTCAAATATAGTCTATTATAAAAAGGATTTTACTATACAAGTGTTACAAATCAAAACAATCTTAGGAATACAAACCAAAGGAAAAAAGTTAGCCTGTAATCAATTTGGGGGTCATTCAATAAACAATGATTAAGAATCTACCATGTGCTTGCTAGTCACTGTACTAAGTTCAAGGGATACAAAGAAAAGGAAAGACAGTACTTCAACCCTCAAAGACCTAATAGACTAATGGGGCGGCTAAGGTAGCACAATGGATAGAACACTGGCCTTGGAGTCAGGAGGACCTGAGTTCAAATATGATCATAGTTACTGTGTGACATTGGGCAAGTCACTTAACCCTGAATGCCTCTCATTCATGACTATCTCCAATTGTTCTGATTCATATCTGACCACTGGATCCAGATGGTTCTGGAGGAGAAAGTAAGGTTAGTGATTAAGCTCAGTGTCCCCTCACTCAAATTCAATTCACATGCTTACCATGACATCACCTTTGAACAAAGGACAGAACGAAGGACAAACTATCATCAATAGTCTAATAGGATATATGACATAGAAACAACTATGTACAAACAAGGGAATATTAATTTTAGGGAAAAAAATCAATCCAACTTTTCATGACTCCATTGCGGTTTTCTTGGCAAAGAAACTAAAATGATTTGCCATTCCCTTCTTCAACTTAATATACAGATGAAGAATTGAGGCAAATCAGGTTAGGTGACTTGCTGAAGATCACAAAGCTATTAAGTATTTGAAGTCAGATTTAAACTTAGGAAGATGAGTCTTCCTGACTTCTGACCCAGCACTCTATCTGCTGGGCCACCAAGTTGCCCTAGATGCTCAAGAAGTATCCCCTAAAGCATAAACATACCCATAAATTTGCAAATGGTGAGATGTTTTTGTAAAAATTGTTAACAAAAAATGTGACAGGGCCAATGTTTTTCTTAAAAAAGATCACTATAGGAGCAGCTAGGTGGTGCAATGGATAGAGCACTGATCCTGAAGTTAGGAGGACCCGAGTTCAAATTTGACTTCAGACACTAAATAATTGCCTAGCTGTGTGATCTTGGGCCAAGTCACTTAACCCCATTGCCATAAATAAAATTAAAAAAATTTTTTTTAAAAACTCACTATAAAAAAACCATCATCTTATTATGTAATTTTGCTATCTCATATTTTATTTTTCTTCTTTAAGGATATGATTTCTCTCTCATCACATTCAACAGAGATCAATGTATACCATTGGAAACAATGTAAAAACTAACAGAATGCCTTCTGCGAGGTGTGGGAAGCAAGAATGGGGGTAAAAATTGTAAAACACAAAATACATAAAATCGAGAGAGAGAGAGAGAAAGAGAGAGAGAGAGAGAGAGAGAGAGAATAGTAACATAAAAAAAAGATCACTACAAGCAAACTCATAAAATCTCAAGTAAATGAAAATTAACCCCACAGAAAACTTGAGGTGAGCATGTAACATGAACAAGAAGATTTCCCTCTCTGCTTTCCTCACATTCTAAATCTCCCTGAGATATAAAGACAAGAAACTTCAACCTTATTAATTCCCTTTCATGAACACTCTGCATCATACATCATCTTTAGGCAGATGGAGTAAGAAACAGACAGAAAAGTATATTTTGCAGATGACAAAAAACATACAAGAGGGCAGTGAAAGAAAATCTTCTAGGTATAAACAAGAATTAATGGGAGATGAGTTTAAAACCCAGACTAAAAGAAAGTTAAAGATAAAATAACAATGGCTAGCACTAAAATGAATGCCAAAAGAAGGTGAAATAGTCTATCAAGGTTTCTTCTTGAAGAGTTTTGCTCTGTTGAAGAAAAAAAGCTTCAATTTTTTTTAAAGGGAATGACATTATTTGCTATCTTCACAAGGACAAATATTATAGGGACTGCACTAAGCAAAGAAAATAGCTGAAAATTCAGGATTCTAATTTTATACCTATTTTCTAAATTTGTATTCTATGATATTAATAATTCATGTAAACCTCATCTCTGCAGTTCCTATGTACTTTGCATACCCAAAAGAATTCAGCTCATACATTTCATTTAAAAATCATCAGGCAGGTAAGAAATGAGACATACACTTTCAGACAAGGCCAGGGTATTGACTTGTTTTGCTTGGCTGTACTCATTTGTTACAAGGGAGTCATTGAGAAGTGACTCTGATGATTAAAAAAAAAGCAACAATAACATTTTTTAAAGACTTTAAAAATCATTAGGTAAACTTCTGAGGATACAGTGTGTGCAAAGGAAGTTCAATTCAAAATAAACCTCCATATAAAAAGAGCTTTCTAGCTTGGTTAAAATTGCTGAAAAGAAGAACTACTTGACTACATCTATGCATTCTTCAAAGGTTTCACAGTGACTCAGAGAAATTATTTGAGTTCACTAAAATTCATTTTATGTGTTGGTACTATTAACTTTTCTTCCAGAGAAATTAATACTATTATCTATACTTATCTATACCTATATCTATATTAGGCAGCAGCTAGGTGGTACAATGGATAGAAGACCAGTCGTGGAGTTGGGAGGACCTCAGTTCAAATTCAGCATTAGACACTTACTAGTTATGTGACCCTAGGCAAGTCACAACCCTAATTGTTCCAAAAGAAAAAAAAAATAACATTCTATAGATAAAATGAAGGCATAGTTAAAATTTAATTGTTTCCCTCAGATACACAGTACTCTGCTACACTCATCACTGACACTAAAATGGAGTTGCATTATGTTATGTTTAAAATCACTTCATTTGAAAGGGTCAGTTTCAGAGAAATCAGGGAAGACTTTCATGAATAGATGTAGATATGCTGAGCAGAATCAGGAGAAAAATTCATAAAATTACAAAAAACTCAAAAGCTTTAAAGATATAAGAAATCTATTATTATAATAAGAATAACAGCATCTATATAGCATTTTAAGATTTCTAAAGCACTTTATATGAATTATCTCATTTAAACAATTTAAGGACAAATCACTGCTTCATAGACAATGACATATGCTTCATAGACACAAAGGTGATGTGCTCAAGATTCAAAAAAAAAAACCCTCAAAGACCAATGCAGATTTTTTGCTTTTTTTATTTCACTAAGCAAAGCTACAAAAGCTGTATATTTATTTTTCTTTTTTTAATGGAGGTTCTATTAAAAAATTGCTCATGCTCCATATTTTTGACAGAACGAAAGGGTTTCCTTTGCAAAAACAACAAAACCACCTTATGACTTTCTGTTGCTAATAAAGCCTGATAATATTTTTGTTCAACTCCCTATAAAGCACAAGCACATAATATTACAAAATAAGCTTGAGAAAAGTATAAAACTACAATATTACAATATATATGTGTCAAACAATAACATCAAAGAAGTAGCCATAGTTTTCATGTTGCCATTGCTGATACAATTTTGTGGCCAGATACTTGATATTCCCCACTTCTTACATGTCAACAATTTTTTTAAAAAAATACATAAAACAAATAACAAGCATTCCAAAAGTTTCATACTATGAGAATTATCATGTGTTCTACTGAATGCAAACATAAGATTTTTCTTTTGAAAATAACTGTAAGATTGCATCACCAACAACTACCAAGATTAATTCTCTGTTACAGGATGTAGATATATTTTCAGCTACACTAGAACTAAACAGGAGTCTGTGTTCACACCTAATGTGATGATCACTCAGGTTATAATAATGTTTAGCTATCACACCAGGAATTTTTCCACTGACCACAGGTATGGTTTAAATTCAGTTTTTAAGCACAATTTTAACCCAGCATGTCTCCAAACTAAAGGTAGACAGAGAGCAAGACAAACAGCTCTCTTTCAATAAGACTGTCAAAGTTAACAATGGCTTGAAGGACTGAACCACTAAGTGACAGATAAATTGTACAACATTTGCAGATCATGATATAATAATCACTGAAAAAAGTAATTATTGAAATCTACTTTCTGTCACTGCTGAAAAGCAGCAAATTATCCTATGAGTATTTTTGTCAGGGAAATATATCATCTTATTAATTAGATAAAAGAAAAAATATTTTATTTAGAGCACAATGACATTATTGAAGGCATACTAGAGCAAAGTGTAGGTAAAATATTGCTCACATTAGTAGGCTTTCCTAACAGCATTCCCATTCACATAAGCAAAACTTGGGGAAAATAAGATTAGCAGGTATCTGCTAAAAAAACAAAACGAAACAACTCTTGAATTAGGGAAAAGTATTCAGGATATATGTTAAGACTGAAGTCAAGAAAACTGACCTTCCTGTATTCAAATCTGGCCAGCTAGGTGACCCTGGGCAAGTCAATTAGCCCAGTTTCCTCTTCTGTAAAATGAGCTAGAGAAGGAAACCGAAAAACACTCTAGCATCTTTGCCAAGAAAACTTCAAATACGGGCCATTTGGTGGCCCAGTGGATAGAGCACCTGCCCTGGAGTCAGAAATACCTGAGTTCAAATCCAATCTCAGACACTTAATATTTACTTAGCTATGTGGCCTTGGGCAAGTCACTTAACCTCATTGCAAAAAACAAAACAAAACAAAACAAACAAAACACCCAAACAGGTTCTCAAAGAGTCAAAGAAAACTGAAATGACTAAACAAATTTAGGATTGCTAGTCACCTAAACATATCCAAATAATTCATGATACTAATGATGGGCAAAATCTGGGATTGCTCCTTCATATACCATGGTTCTGTCCCTTTTTGCCCATTGGCTCCACCTACTAATTAGTCCAGGGAATCCATTAGGGCTAGGAATTCTTCCTTTACTCAAAGACACAATTTAATAAGCATTCCTTACTTCATGAACTGAATTGGACTTTGCATATAAGCAGCTCTTCTCTCCAAGATGTTTGATAGAGGAACTTCTCAATATCTTTTAAATTCTTGGTTCCTAAATTCTTCCACTTTTCCAGAAATTCTCCCTTCATTCATACCACTGTTGCATACTTTTATTCCTGCAGTTGCCACTAGGAATTCCTTGCCAATCAACCTTAACCCATGTTTAGGGGCATAGTAATTTTCTCCTCTACTGGTTCTTTGATTCACATGGTTGCCTGGAGGAACCTTGCTTTACTTTAGAGAGTGAGAATCTGTATACATTCTCACTAATTATATCACAGGCTATTGTATCTTTGGTTCTCTCTAGCTAGCCAGGCCTCATTTTACAGATCAAATCCAAGAATCCTTCAGGTGTTTATTTCAAGTATCTGGGCAGTCTTACGATTCAGGTTTGATTTTATGAGACACTTATGGGCCACAAAAATGCAATTAAAATGATTAAAAAAAGAAAAGAAAAATATATTTTTAAATGTTTAAAAAAGTTTAACAAGAAACAGAATCATATATAATTCTACTCTCCACCACCCTCTACATTCTTCATTGCAACCATCCATACTAGGATAGGAAGTTATTCACAAAGTCAGTGGGAATTCTGTTACTACATATATTACCAACGTCCCATACAATGAGCTTTTTTTTTTTTATCAAGCAGCTGGCATGGAAATAAAAGCAGGGATGATCCCAAGAACCATTACTCTATAGTCTTAAAGATAAACAATACAGAATTTATAAAAAAACAAGCATCACTTACTATGTTCTACCCCTTGGTGCCAAAATTCCAAAAATTTTCTACCATATCTTGTACCTTAATATTTAAATAATTTAAATAAATAATATTTAAATAAAGTAATCCTAGCATAAGAAGCCCTAGAAAAGAAGATTAATAAAAAATAAGAAAAAATTCTTAAAATGCAATCTTTTTTAAAACATAATTCAGAGTGGTGGTTATATCAAACGCAATTCAGAATAGGCTTCCTGATTTGGGGGGGGTGGGGGGGTGGGGATGGCCAGGAGGAACACTAGATTAACAACACACAATAAAGATAAATCCAAGAGAATCTTTTTTCTTGCATGCAATATGTCCCAGAGTCCAAACTGATACCAATTTAGTGCTTCTTGACTCAAGAACTATCCTAGCCTAGGGAGCCTCATTTGAGAAAAGGTACCATATTTTGATCTTTTTGAAGCCTTCTAACTGGGAGTTCCTGTTGCTGTGAGGACAGAGTAACAATCTCTATGCTCCCATAAAGAACATCAGCACACATAATAAAATAGATGCCACTCCTACTTTGTCCTAGTTCAATCATCAAATGTAGCCTTACAGGAGACATTTACACATCGATAAGAATATAACTTCAATAACAGAACAAAGCTTACAGACTTCCAAAAGAAGTTAATTTCATCAAGTTCATACTGGGCATAATTTCTATACTACTGTTGAAATTCAATCATTGTGAGTATAGTTCCTCTCCAAAATTAATAGTCAATTGATGTATTCATGGGGCTTCCATGAATTCCAATTGCAGAAAGGACTTTTACATACTGCTATAAAATTCTGTATAAAAGATACCAGGAAAAGTAGACAGGAAAAAGGACAAAGGAGCTTCAGCAAGAAGTCATCTTCTTGATTGTGAAGCATTTTAATATACCTAGAGAGAGATTCTGATCCAAAGGTACAAATTCATTATGTTTTGATCAAATTGGCTAGTCTTCCTTTTCCTCAGGGCCCTATTCCTAACTTTCTCAGGATTATATATTCCTTTTGTGTACAGTATTACCCATTAAAAATTGTTTCTTTATAGTAGAGATAGCTTTTTGCCTGTATTTATATTCTCAATATTTAGTATAATACTGAGAACAATACAGAATAAATAACAGTATGTGCTTATTTCCTTCTTTCCCAGGATTATGGTAATAATCAAAAGATTTTATTTATTTTTATGTATGTGTATGTAAATACAGACATATATACATGTATGTATGAATATAAATAGGTAAAAATTCTTCAAAACTTAGATCACTGTAATTAGTAGCTAATATATGAATAGGTAAGTGCATAAGGGAACAGATATCTCATGGACTTCACTTGTATCTTAGCTAGATATAGGAAATTTCAGGGATTTGGGAGATGGAAGATAGTGACAAAAATACAGTAAAGTAAATAAACAGCAAAGAATCTCTCTGCCTCTGTGGATGAAGCAGAGGGCAATTTACATAGTGAACTTAAGAATGTAAAGGAAAGAACATTAAAAGACCAAAAAAAAAATGACTACTGAGGGTCTCCAGGTCCAGATTGTGAAGTCTTTTGTGAAGTCAAACTAGACCAATTTGTAATTTGCTTCAATTCTTAACCAGCCTTTAATCAATGAATGGATATTGCCTCAGAAAAATGAAGTCAGGAAGCGCAAAGCTTAAAAAGACCAGAGTCTCCCACTTCATTAGGTTCTTTTCACCAGTCACCTGGACCTGTCTTGTCACTGGACTCCCATGACTCTGGAGGAGAGAGTTAAGCTTGTGATTCTGCACTGTTGTGCCTCTCAAATTCAATTCACTTGCAAGTCAAGACAATACTTTACTGTCCTCATTAGTTCTCTTCAACAAGAAAGTAAGAATAATATCTTAACGGCCACAAAGATGCAGATTCAGACTTACACTTCTGAGATGCTGAGTTTGTTTGCTTTGACTAACAGTATTTATTTGTCAAAATGGATAAATAAGTTTGCACTTGAGGGAGGGTTACCAATGGTAATCAACAAGGATTTTTTTTTTTAAAATAAGCATTTTTAGGAGAAGAAAAGATATTATAATCTTCATATATATATGAAATGTTATCATTTGGAAGATATAAGTTAAGAAATGTACTAATGGATGTTTTTCAGTTGTTTCAATCAAGTTGAACTCTGTGATTTCATTTTGGGTTTTCTTTGCAAAGATACTTAAGTAATTCAGTTCATTTTACAGATGAGAATTAATGCAAACAGTGTTAAATGACTAGCCCAGGATCAACAGCTAATAAGTATCCAAAACCAGACCTGAACTCAGAAAGACGTTTTTCTGAGTCCAGAGTCAGTATTCAATACATGTCACCTAGCTACTCTGCACTAATAGATGAGAACATCAAAAAAAAGAGAAAATTCAAAATAACTCTGAATATATCACAAAAGAGAATATTTTTCTGAAATTGAGTTCATGAACATTTCACTCAACAAACACAAATCCAAGTACACACTCATTTAGAGAGACACTAAAAGCACAAATGTGACACAATAACAACAAAGAAAGGAGATTCAAATTTAGAGTTTTCAAATCTATTGAAGCATGTAAACTGCAGCATGAAGTTAAAGGTCTTTTAAATTTACACTTCAAACAAACAAGCAAGTGAAAGACACTGACAATTAATTAGTCTGCTTTCTACATTCCAAAAACCACAAAGGAAAACATCATTCTATAATTTCTAATTGTGAGAAGATAATTTTTTTAATTGATGTTAAGCACATTTTAGAGAATCCAACAATTTTAAAAATCTGTCTCTCAAAACCACAGTTATACCAATAAAGATTCTATTCCATGTTAGTTAATTGGTTACCCCAAAGTAAACATATTATTGACTTGGACTGTGTTTTTTTCCTACTTAATATTCTAAAGTAGCATGAAAAAAAGCCCTCTATGTTCCTGAAATTAAACTTCAAGATTACTTACACTATTTCACCCTTGTCTCAAAATACTGGGCTGACAATTGAATACACATCTGAGCTTCTGCAAGAAAAATCTATATTGTGTTTGAAATACTGCAAGCTAATGGAAATGAAGATGGCAATTAAAAAATCAGTGTTTCAACTCTCAAAATAAACACCATTTGACTCAAGATCTAAAGGACTGAAAATTAAATATTGAGCTTATAACCTGGCACAGTGATGTAGAATGACAAATGGTTTCAGAAAACTCACAGGCACAAGAAAACACCAAAGACATTTTACAACAGTAAAAAATGCTTGTCCTTTTCCTAAAATTATCTTTAATATTCATTTAAAAACAAAAGACCCAGAAATACCACAATAATTAACCAGTAAAGTCATAATCTTAAAAAAAGTTTCCCTACTGGAAGGAGCCCTTTCTAATGATCAACTTTACCCCCATCTCATGGTGAAAGTTTAAGAAGTTCAAGATACTAATTTGAGATTCTGGTATTCAAAAGAGTAGAATCAGATTCAATAAATTAAAATTCCCATGAATAAAGTCTAAGTTTCTATCTGAATATTCAATTTTTGATGGTAGGTGTTTATTAATTTTGTTTATTTTTTGTTTCTTCTCAAAGAGTAAGACAAGGAATCAAAATTTTTCCCAAAAGAAGAAAAACATCATATAATCCAAGAATCTGTTATTAGGGTCTGAAGTAGTAACGTCCCAGGTCACAAAGAAGAAGCTGATAAATCTTAGCAATTCAAACTGGGCCACCTACTCAGCAAGTAGGCATTTTCCAATCATAGTTTAAGAAGTTTGCTTTTCCTCTTTTTTTCCTTTAAAAAAAAGTGGAAGCAGAAAAATGTTGACTAGATATGAAACATATACAAAGATTTCTAAAAGAAAGATAAATGCAGTATTTGGTTGAGGTAGATTTTTTTCAATTATCTGGTAGGAGTTTTTTAAGTACAGAAGTTTTAAAGGAAATTTAAAGCCCTTGTTTTAGTTCCAGCTATCAAATGTCACAGTATCCTCACTACACATGCTTCTTATTTCAGTCGTCTGCAAACCATTCCTGTCAAATCCCAAACGCAGGTCTATTCAGTCCCAAGGTCACTATGAATACATGTTTCCCTCCTTAATAAATAGCTTTGGTGTACAGTATTACTACTATGGGAATTTTGTTCCTTTTAATACAACAGAAATGGCTTTTAATACCTTTCATCAAACTATTACTTATAACTGATCTCACCAAACCATTTTATTTTGGTTTAAATACTGACCTTCAACACTCCCACTTTGTGACATTCCTTGAAAGCATTTAGTAAAATAGCACTTTCAAGGGCATTTGTACTTCAGAGTTGGTTGTCCCATAGCTGTCGTAATTTACTCTTATTTAGAGCATAGATTTATAAAACTCTGAATTTGACAAGGTGTAGGGAGGTGGGAATTAAGAATTCAGCAATGCCAATCCAATTCATTTCTCCTTACACATACAACATATTCTATAAGTTATACAAAATTCTGAAGTCATAACAAGTCAAATTAACAAAACTTTAGTACCTACTGAGAAACTGGAAACTGTACTAGGCCAGAGGGATGAAAAATTGCTGGAAAGACTTGTCAACAACTTTCCACAATGTACAAAGACATGTAATCAAAGGTTTTAGCTGCAATGAAAAATCCTTGTAGCAGATTGTTTCAAAGAAGGGAATTTAGCAAACCTTTGTGTCATATAGGGACTTCAACTGTTGGTACATAATGTTAGATCAAGAAGAGAATTACTAATTGTAGCACTGTATAGTGGGGGAAAAAACATTAAAAGTAATCTTTCCAATACTTCTTCTCTTGATAAATGAAAATCTTCAGCCAGACAAGTGATCACTCTGCCTGGGTTTTAACACTTCCAATGTCATCGAACATACTAAATATCAAGACAATTCATGATAACCAATTTCATTTTTTGGGCAGTTCCAATTGTTTGAAAATTTCTTTAAAATGATCTGAAGGGCAACTAGGTGGCGCAGTGGATAGAACGCCAGCCCTGGATTCAGGAGTACCTGAGTTCAAATCCGGCCTCAGACACTTAATAATTACCTAGCTGTGTGGCCTTGGACAAGCCACTTAAACCCATTGCCTTGCAAAAGAAACAAAAGAAACAAAACAAAACAAAACAAAAAATAAAATAAAATAAAATAAAGTAAAATGATTTGAAATCAGGGCCTCTGTATCTTCAGATTTCTATCATTCTGGCCTTCTTGACTTTGGTCATCAATCTGTACCTCCTAGCCCATCTCCTAAGAATCTTAAGGTATCCCATAAACACTTTAGATATAATTCATTGCAACCCTTACATTTTATAAACGAGGAAACAGCACCAAAGAGACTTTGACTTGTCCAGGGTGATATAGCTAGTCACTGGTAAAATAGGTTTAAGAGCCCCAGGTCTCCTGTTCTCCAAAAAGGATATTGTTTACTATCTTAATTAGAAAGTGAATATGACACTCCACACTCCAAAAATTAAAAGAAATGGATTTTACAATATTCAAAGGAAATTTGTGATTTATTCATGCCTCTGACTTCTCTTCCTTAACTATATCCTAGCTATGGAAAAAGGCAATGATTAAGTGCCTACTATGTACCAGACCCTATGCTAAGCATAATTCAAATATGATTTAAATTGATATTCTGAGAGCTAGGTGGTGTTATTAGTCCCATTTAAGAGTTGAGGGCAAAGGGCGGCTAGGTGGCGCAGTGGATAAAGCACTGTCCCTGGAGTCAGGAGTACCTGAGTTCAAATCCAGTCTCAAACACTTAATAATTACCTAGCCATTTGGTCTTGGGCAAGCCACTTAACCCAATTTGCCTTGCAAAAACCTAAAATAAAAAATAAAGAGTTGAGGGCAAGTAAGTGGTAAAACTGGTAGAAGTGACGAGCCTAGTCAGGAAGAATCCTCTTCCTGAATTTAAATCTGGCCTCAGATGCTTACTAATTATGTGACCTTGGACAGCATTTAATCATGTCTGCCTCAGGTTCCTCATTTGTAAAATGAGCTGGCATACAGTATCTATGCTATGAAAAAACCAAATGGGGTCATAAAGAATGCAACAAGACTGAAATACAAAAATAGTTGAGAAAACAAAAGCAGACAGACATTATATGACTTGTGTGCCACCTAGTTCATTCCAATTCCAACTCAAAATCCTACAGTCTGACTCTAATTCAGCTAATTTTACAACCTGGCAATATATTTCTAAAACTTAAAAGATTTGACATTTTATCAGTGTATTTCAATGACATCAGTGTTCCCCATTTACCAATTACCAATGACTTGCTTTCATTATTGACATGTTAAGAATTAAGACAAGTTAAGACAAGTTAAGAAACTTGAGAATATGGAATAAAATTTAATATTAATGTGAAATATTTAGGAGTATATTCCTAAAAATAACTGATAAGTGGAAAAAAACTCACAAATATCTCCTTGTATCACTTCCATGAAGACAAGCATGAATGGAGCCTCCCCCACAACTCTTCTGACCATGCCATTGCCTAGATGAGAAAGGTTCATTGAGCTACTAGATTTATAAAATAGGTAGTATATATAGTATACACTACATATATATATTATATATATATATAGTGTGGCAACTAATGGGGGAAAAAAGTACCATCTTCCACTTTAATTAGTCATTCACATTGGTTAACTCTCATCTAGACTACCATAAAGGAGAATCAATACCTAAGGTGAATTTTCATTTCTCAGAAATATTATGTACCTGTGTCACATTAACAAATATTCTCATGACAGGGTCCAAGTAAGTAAGCCATAGTCAGAGTTCCTATAATACAACAATCATAAATTTAGAGTTGGAAAGGTATGACTTCCAAGTAACTTTCCAGTTCATATTTATGATTGCTGTATTATAGGAACTCTGACTACCTCTCATGTTCAGGTGATCAATTGCTGAAAGAAGTTAAAGGACGGGGTAGCTAGGCAGCCCAGTGGATAGAGCACTGGCCCTGGAGTCAGAAGGACCTGAGTTCAGATCTGAACTCAGACAATAATTACATAGCTATGTGACCTTGGGCAAGTCACTTGACTCTACTGCCTTGTTTAAAAAAAAAGAAAGAAGTTAAGGAACCAGGGTGCACAGTCACTTTGAGTCTGAGGCAGAATTTGAATTCATATCTTCCTAACTCTAAGCCTAGTATTCTACTACATCAGTTAGCCTAGAAATAATTTTATTCATGCTTCTGAAATAAAAATTTTGATCAAGTCAATAGATATTACTTACTAACTCTTAAAAAAAAAAGCCTTCTATCAAATCTTACAATTAGACTCCAATCCTCCTCCTCTTTCTGCTTAACTCCAGTCTATGGGGCATACAACCAGATGATCAATCTTCAAAAAAATATAAGGTTTTGATCATTTCTCCCCCGCTCAAAAATATTCAATGGCTCCCCAAGGCCTACAAAACAGATTCTAAACTTCATAAACTTCTCAATCTATATCATTAACATATCTTGCTGGTCCCATCTTTGAACACTGGCTCAACACTCCAGTCAAATTCATCTACTATTCATTCTGACCTTAACACAAACAGAATCAACACTGGATATCATCCAGACTTTCCACTTCTATTCCCTGACATCCATCTGTGAAAATCTTCCCCATTTTTTTAAGGCACAATTCAGATGTCATAGTTGTTTAATAATCACTCACAAACAGATCTCTGTCTCTCCTCCTTCCTTCCTTTCCCCCTCTTTCCTCACTCCCTTCTGTCTCATTCCCTTCCTTCCTCTCCCTCCTCCCCCCTCATTCACCTCTTCCCCCTCCCACCCCCTTCTGACTTCCCAAGACATACCTCTCCTTCAGTACTTAAAGTATTTAAAACTGGAAGAGGCATTAAGACTTAGAAGTCTTTTCACAGCCAAAGAAATTCAAGCCCAGAAAGGTAAGTGATTTACAAAAGATTACACAAGAAGTAGCAGAGCACAGATCCCCCTTGATTTTCTTTCAATTACACCACGAGGACACTCTGATCATAATGCCTTTTATTGGAATTATTTGTATAAATAGCACATTTCCCAAGGCCTAGCACAGTGTCTGGTATAAAGAAGGTGCATATTAAATGTTTGTTAACTGATCCATCTTTGTCACATGTTAAGCTCCTTGAAAATACAGAATATATCTACTACAAACCTGATCCTGTATTCTGAAACCAAAAGGTACTCAATCTTTGATTACTAATTGCAACAGCAACAAGACCAAGTAAGCACTCAATAAAAACCATATGAACAGCTCAGTAAAGACCATATTAACAAATACCAAGAAGGAAAGACCAGGACAGCAAACTGACTAGGGCTTTTATCACATTCAGCTCAAAGAATCAATTGAATTTTTAAAACTAGACATACACTACTGTGATTATATCCATTATGTTAACTCCATCCACTCCATGACTGGAAAATTCAAGATCCTACTATTGAAACAATTAATAATGACTATCCTTGCCATTATTTTTGGGGGGGAGGGAGCAGGGTTTGTTGCTTACTAGCTGTGCTCAAAGGTAGTTAAAAAGAGGCAAAGAGAGAAATCAATGCTGAGGAAAGTGAAGAATAGCACTTCCAATCTACTTGCCAATTTTCCTAGACTTCAAATTAGTACAGACAAAGGAGGCTAAATACATACTCCTGGCTGCCAGATGGAGGGATTTTATCTAATACTTTTTGATTAAAAACAAAAAACACTAAAACTGTGCTCTTCAGAAAAGAATTAACAAGTGGTTTTTATGTAGTATTCTCATAAATTTCAACATTCTCAGAGAATCCCAGGATGAGCAAGATGGTAGAATTTCTCTGCAAACCTCTCCATTCTCCAAAACAAATTATGTGGTAGCTGTGGAATAACAACAGCTGAATCCACAAGTTAAGTAGATAAAAAATACTCTACCACATAAAAATCTTATGAAATAAAATCAGACAATTAAAATATTCAGAGTTTTCATATGTAGACATCACTCACTCTTCTCACTTTTTGTGAGACCTAAGTGGCACAGTAGCTAAAACAACAACCCTGGAATCAGGAGGACCTGAGTTCAAATTCAGTCTCAGATACTTGATGAGTACTAACTGTGTGACCTTGGGCAAGTCACTTAACCCCACTGCCTCAAGAAAAAATAAAATATATAAAAAAATTAAAAAGTACAAGACAGTTATCTTATCTACCTCAAGATAACAGTGAGTAAAAAAAAAAGATAACAGTGAGTAAATAAAGAGGGAAAGAAGACCAAAAAAAAAAAATGTAAGTAGGACAGAAGTTTATACATGCCTGAGGAAAGGGGGACTGAAAAAAATCAGGAGGAGTCTGTTGTCCCTCCAGTGGAGTTTCTGGTGGTCAGTCAGTCAATAAAAAGTTATTAAGGATCTAATATTTATCAGACACTGTGCTAATCCCAACAGATAATAAGAGAGAAAATAGTCCCTACCCTCCAGGAATTTACAATCTAAAGGAATAAAGGCTGCAATCAAGGTACTTCCCCAATATAAAGAAGTGTAGCTTTGTGGTGGTTTAAGTGAGATGGATGGGGAAGACAGGAAAATTCTGTTTAATGGTAGAAAGGAAAAAAGTCAAAGAATGAGAAGGGGGAAAAAAGAGTAAATAAGTAAGGAATATAAAAGAAATGCTAAGACAATAAAAGCACAAGGAAAAAATCTTGAAGACAAATATAGATCATAAGGAGATGGACCAACTAAGATGGTTCTAAGGACAGAATAAGGAAAGAATAAAAAAATTTATAGCAGATTAAGAACACAATGAACCAAAATTACACCAAAAAAAGGAAAATGAACCCAAAAATCACTAAAGAAGATAAAAATTCTGTGCACTCCCAAGGATCACAAAAAAAAAATAGCAAGAAACTTAAAAATCAGTCAAATAAGAAATAATTTTGAAGCAAGATACTGAGAAATAAAACAAATTAATGATATGGTGTATTTCAGTAGGATAAAATATACATACACACACAGAGGAATATAAAAATTAGAACATCAAGCAAAAAAAAATAGCACTAATTTCTATTTTGAGTTGGAAGAGACAGTGCTAGTTATTAAATCTAGCTCCCTTATTTTATAGAGGAAGAATTGAGGCCCAAAGGGAAAGCAGATCAATTGTACTAAGGTTAGAAACCAGAATACAGGGAATTGAAGAATGAATGATGACAAAGAATATTTTTGGAATTTTTTTCCTAAAATTGTGATTAAGAAAGGGAAGAAAAATATGTGACAATAGCTTAATGGAATAGTAAGATCTACTGAAGGTTTTTTAAGAATTTGAGAAATTTGGACATTTTTTAAAGGCAGTAGGAAAGGAAATGACAGATAGGAAAAGATTTAAGATTACAGAGAAAGGGAAGATAATTGAGAGGCAAAAGAAGGGAATGTCATTTAGGACATGTAGGGGAGATGGCTTTGACAAGAAGGTTACCTTCCACTCATCAGAAAGATGTGAAGAAGGAAAGATTGGATGACATCAAATAATAGAAACAGAAGGGACTGAAGAGAGATCTCATGGTCAATGGCCTCAATTTTCTCAATAACCTAAGTATTGAGAGTCTCAACTGAGATAATGACATGATGCCTAAGGAAAGATTTAAAATAACTTCTCTGAAGAATGGTACAGGGAATCAATTAGAAAGGAATAAATTCTTAAGTCAGGGCCCAGTTGAGTTAGATAATGAGGTTTTAAAGTATCTAATCTATTCTATATTCCCATCCAGGGACTCAATTTGTTTCAAATCTTAAAAATATAATAAAATTAGTGTACTTTGGAATATTTTCAATTAACAGTTCTACTGAAGAAGATTCTACATGGTCTGAAAGGAGATAGATGTTGTAATACTTTTTTTAATTTTCAAAAGATTTTCAAAAGAAACCAATGGGGAGGAAGAAACATACTTTATGTAAAAGGGAAAGTGGGGAAGAAATCAAAACATATTGCATTAATTGATAAGATACAGAAGTTACTCTATGAAAATTATATACATTCAGCAATAATAAAATCTCCATTTTTAGAAACTTTAGATGTAGCACTATTTATTTAAAGTGTTAAATCAATAGTATTGTTTGACAACAAAGAAGATCTAGGTCACTACAATTAGGCAGTCATAGGCTCAAAAGATGTTTCTGACAAACTTCTGATGAACTTTTTAGAAAGGTCCTTAGCAATGTCATAGTTAGACATATTTAAATACTTTTTTTAATTTTCCTATTTTTAATCTACTAAAAAAAGGATAGCTTTTAAAGGTTTTGATTTTTTATAACTCAAATCCTGGTTCTGTTACATAATTTGCCTAAGTCATCTTGGACAAGTACTTTTATGAGTCACAGTTTCCTTATCTGTAAAATAAGAGTATAGAACTAGATAACCTCTAAGGTCCCTTTCATTTCTAAATCTATTAATCCTATCATGATTGACAAATTATAAAACAGCATTGTTAATTAAATTTTACAGAAATGCAATTTCTAATTTTCTTCAAATATTTGGAAACCTTTACTAATCAAAGAATATAACTTATTTTTAGAATAAACACTGTAACTGAATTAAAATTGAAACCCAGGATTATTTGCAAGTCAAAACTCACCCCAAACTATGTTCAAAGGTGAGTGTTGTCTATATTTTTCAATACTTCATAAAAACTGCATTTGTTATAACACAATTATTTTTTGTTCTAAACTCTCAGAATCTCAAATCTAATAATATCATTAAAGATCATCTAGGTTAGTGGTGTCAAAATTAAATAAAAATGATGATGTTTCTCCATTCTCAAAGAAGACCATGACATTATGGAGGTGATGACATGAAAGTGAACTGGATTTGAATGAGGTGTGCTATGCTAAGTCACCAGTCATACTTGCTCCTCTGGATCATCTTGGGTCCAGTGGCCAGATCTGAGTCAAGATGACTGGAGATAGTCCAGGATATGAGGCAATCAGGATTAAGTGACTTTCCCAAGGTCACACAGTTAGTGTCAAGTATCTGAGACTGGAATTGAACTCAGGTTCTCCTGACTCTAGGATCGGTACACTATTCAATGTACCACCTAACTGATGCTACAAAAATAAAAACAAATAAAAATAGGGGTTATTTAAAGAATCCCTATAGATCACATAATGTCTTAAAAAACATACACACACAATTCATATATATATGTATATATTAATTTTTTGTGAATACAAAATCAGAAAGGACCTACACTTCAATCTGATTAGCACTTCATTCAAGGGTGTTGTAAGCCAATGTGGCTGCTGGGCCACATGTTTGACATCTCTGATCTAGTCCTACTCCCCTCATTTTACAGGTGAAAACACTGAAAAAAAGTAAAATAAAATGATTTTCCCCCCCAAAAAATTTGATATTTGAACCCAAGTCTCCTGGCCCTAAATTCTGGGGTTTGAGGTAAGAGAGAGAAATAATGCTCACAGTTCTCAAGAGGTCAAATCCTTTTTTTTATTTGTTTTTTTATTTATTTATGCATTTACTAAAAGTCTTGTAAGAATAAATATAATTCCTCCTCCCCACACAAAAATAAAAAAAAAACACATGAAAAAGTGAAAGGAGAAAAAAAAAATTGTGTTTCAGTCTGTGGTGGTACCATCAGTTCTATCTCTAGGGTGGATCGCATTCTTTATCATAAATTCATCAGAGGGATGGCTAGGTGGCACAGTGGATAGAGCACTGGCTCTGGAGTCAGGAGTACCTGAGATCAAATCCAGCCTCAGACACTTAATAATTACCTAGCTGTGTGGCCTTGGGCAAGCCACTTAACCCTATTTGCCTTGCAAAAAGCCTAAAATAAAAAAAAGTTACTTCCATATTTTTCCACAGTTGCTCTTGCGGATTATAATTCCCTCCATCCATTTCTCCCCATTACCAATTATTATATTTTCTCTCTCCTTTCACTCTATCCCTCTTGAAAAATGTGTTGTGGGACATCTGAATGGCACTTCAGACAAGAGCACTGGTCCTGGGCCAAGACAACCCAAGCCAACATCCCACCCCAGAGACCCAGTAATCACCCAGCCCTGTGGTCCCGGACAGACCATCCAATCACCTCGCAAATAGTAAAAAAAGAAAACGTGTTATATCTGATTATCTTCCCATGATCTACCCTCTCCTCTATCATCTGTATCTCCCCCCTTCCCCACCCCCTTTCTCTCCTTTTTCTTCTAGATTTCTATACTCTATTAGGTAATTCCTTTTTGAGAATAGATTAAAAAAAATTAAAGCAGACCTGTGAGCTTTACTACATTTTCTCCCTCATTCTACTTTAGAAGAGTCTAATCCAGAATTTGAAAATGCAACTAAAACCGGTACCTAAATGATGCTGCTTAGGTAGAATTAATGCTGCCCCTTTTTCCCATCCAGAAAGAAGCTGTTATTTGTTGCTACTGTTTTTATTGATTAAGAAGTCATAGCATCATTTCTAACCATTGATGACAAATAAGATAAATATGACCAGTAATAAATGGAAAAGCTCAATGGAGATTTATAGTAAGTAGGATTTTTTTTAACTATAAAAATTCCTTATTGGAAAAAAAAGGAGTGAAATTTAGTTCATCTAATTAAATGAAAATTGCCTGACAAGACTGAATCTTCCCTTCAGTTAGTGACACTTTATTGGTAGCTGGGCAAAAGAGATATTCCTCTTTCAAAGTCACAATCTTCTTGGAGGGTTGTAAACCACACACTATTTCATAAAACAGTGACCAAACCATCTAGCACTGAGTAGAGCAGCAAATACCTTCAAGCAGTCATATAAGTAATAGTTCATTACCTTCAAAAGTAATTCATATGGAACATCTTGTTCACTGGGAATCTCAAAATGCCCATGCTTTAACATCCAGCATACTCACCAAAAGTATCATGGAAGCACTAACATGGGGCAGATAGACTATGGAACAAACTTTTCCTTGAATGAAATACACAAGCCAAAAAAATTAAAGTCTTTAGAACACAAAAGAAATGGAAGTCGGTGGCTTTAACTGTCCTTCTGTGGGGGTGGGGGGAACGGAAGTAAGATTAGGGGAAAAATTGTAAAACTCAAAATAAATAAAATCTTTAAAAAAAATTTTAAAAAAATTTTAAGAGATAAAAATGCACACACAAGCATGTGTGTTTGTGTATACTATATATCTCTAAAGGATAAGTTGGGTTTTTTACTATTCATCATCATTAAGAGTCCAGCATACAGTGTGGGAAAGAAAACCAGGAGAGAGGGAGGCATAAAAAATTTAAAAACTGTTTACACATTTCACCACTGCAGGCCTTAAAGTGATATCTGTTAGCTACATCTGGAAACTGAGTAGATATCAACAATTCCAAGGTTTCAAATAAGGGAGACTAAAGTGAATGGTATGAGATATTCAAAAACAATGAAGTCAGAAGAAATAGGATTGGTTGGAAAAACTGGTGGTGTCATTAAAAAAACTCATAAAATATTTACGTGCCACAGGAAAAATATTTCACAATGATTACTATCATCCTTAGGAAATTTCTAGTGGAAATCACATCTCTAAAGTCTCTGAAAAATGTATGACAAGGAAGGGATAAGAAAAGCATGGACTGAAATTCATAATTTCCAAATACTCGAAGAGTATTTTAGATAACAGGTCCAACCTGTTCTACCACTTAAATTTTTACCAGAGCTGCAAATGAATGGCAATATTAACTGCTTTGAGTTTTTCTCCTTTTATTTACTCACCCTATGTTATAGCAGAGATCACTAATTAGCAATAATATGGTCAAAAGACAATTTCTAAATAAAGAGATCAAGTATTGCAGTTTAAAAGATTATTGAATATTGGGGGCCAATTCTATCACAATCTAGATGGTTACCAGTTTCTTTATCTATAAAATACTGAAGCATTTCCATAAAGTCCCTTCTTAACTTTCTACAACCTAAGAAAAGACTACACAATGCACAACCAGATAATCAGCCATTGAAGTGAGAAATGAATACATTATTAGAAATGCAACAATTTCATTTAAATTGTCCTCCCATTTCGTTTATTGATCTACTATTCCACTTTAGTTTTTATTTTACATTCTTTTTTTAAACTCAGGCTTTTTAAAATATTCTTTTACATAATCACACCTTCCTTCCAATTTTAGTTCTGCTCTCTACAAAGTACTAATTTCTCAGCAAGGGAGCTGAGAAAACTTTGCTTTCTGTGAAATGGACAAATATTTATGATGCCTGCCTTTCCATATCACATTCATTATCTTTAATATCTGGACACCATGGTCAATTGCTCATATCTTTTCTTTTAGACCTCCCAAGCTAGAAGGAAATAAAGTTATATCAAGAATCAACAAATTACACATAAAAAGAAACTGGAAGAAGAATAAGGAGGGGATATGCTAGAGCATGTGGGCATGATTAAAAAAAAGTCTAGAGATTCATAAGTGCAGCCTTAGAGGGGAATGAATTCATGACTAGTCTGAGTATCTTCCTTAAAAAGATGACTCTGGGAGAAATAGCTAATTAGAGAAGAAAGTGTGCTTCACCCAGTAAGGATATGTACCAAGTAGGTGACAACTCCTGGAAAGATCACACACAGCCTTAAGAGAGGTGTGGTACAGAAAACTCATTCTGTTGACTAGGTCTGTCTTAGACCCAAACATTGTGTTCATTCATAGGTACATCCTTCCACCTAAATAAGTAAAAAAGCTAAAACTATAAATTTTCTGGTGGTTTAAATAACAAATATCATGAAGACAAAGAGGGAATGATATAGATGCTTAAATTCATTTCTAAAGCATTAAAATTCAAAGACAGCATTACATATCTTAATTTCTAAGATATAGTTATACTAAAAGCCATTCAATTACTGTCCTAAAGTTAAACAACAAAATATCTTTCTGGTCATCATATTACACCCAATAAACAAAAGTCACACATTTCCTTTTCCTCAATCTTTTGGTCAGTCCAGGCAAAGAGACTGCCTTCCCTGGAAAGCATATTTAGGAAATCCAGTAATCAAAGGAACCTATCAAAAAATAGAACCTATAAATTCTCCTTGCTATTAGTAAAACTAACCACCAGAACATCATACCCTTGCCTCAAATTTTTTAACCTGAAAATAAAACCCAAAGTAACCTTCAAGAAGTCTGAATACTGTCTTCAATTAAAAAGAATAAGACTGCTTAGTGAGTTAAAAGTCAACATTTTCTCTATTCAGCAGTCTACGTGAAATAAAAGGTCTTAAAATCAACAAAATATTGTTCAATATGGTCCTAAATACCTACGAAAGGATCTGCCAAATTAAGCGAGATATGCACTTGTTAATATGTAGCATCCCTCCAGGCTTACTGGACCTCCCAAAACAATTTCAATTTGGGAGCCCAGAAGGAATGACCATATCTATCTCAAAGCAGCAGGTCCATGAGCCTCAAATGGTGTTTACTTTGTGGTCCATCAGAGTAGGGAACATAATTAACACAAAGCAAAGGTATTCAATAAAATGTTATAGTAACATTAGGGAGGAAAATATCTCTACCATAAACCTGGGACTCAATCTTTTCTACAAATACAAACTGTCAATGGAAAGGATAAAAATCCATGGAGTTCAAAAACAGAAGTATATAAAGAATTCATGAAATCAAGGCACCTCAAAAGTTCTACTGACATCCTTCCTCCCATTGATTTTGGCCTTAAAAGTCTCTACTGGATGCTATTTCACTCCTTGGCTATAATCACTATTGTCTCCAATTTATATGTTCCATTGAAATCCTTTCCCTAAAACTTAGCTATATTTTCCCCAAAAGATAATAAAAGTAGTTCTCAACATTCATCTTTGTAAGATTTTGCATTCCAAATTTTTTCCCTTCCTAAGAGAGCAAGCAATCTGATATAGGTTTAGGCATGTACAATCACGTTAAACATATTACCACATTTGTCAATGTAGTGGGGAAAAAATTACAACAAAAAGAAAAAAAAAGTGAAAATAATACACAGACTCCATAGGTCTTTGGATGTGGGTATCATTTTCCATCATGAATCTTTTGGAATTGTCTTGGATCATTGTATTGGTGAAAAGAGCTAAGTCTATCAAAACTAATCATCACACATTGTTGCTGTTCTCCCAGTTCTGCTCACTTCATATAGCATCAGTTTATGTAAATATTTCCAGTTTTTTTGAAATCTGCCTCATTATCATTTTTTATAGATCAACAATATTCCATTTCATTCATATATCACAACTTGTTCAGCCATTCCCCAATTGTTAGGCAATTTCTAATTCTGGGCCATCACAAAAAGAGGCTCCATAGAAATCTTTTGAATATTGCTTTGACTTTTTCCAGAAAGAACTAGTACCTTTCTTTGTCTTGGGGTCAGTAGGATTTTTCCTCATTCTAAACCTTCCAACTCTTGGCTCTAAGGCAAGATCCTCATATCGACAGGTTTTCTGATCTTCAGAGTCCAAGCACTGGGCCCCAAACTCTCTATTCTCACAGATGATTTGACTAACTTCTAGAAATGGATTCTCTGGCAGGCTTCCTTTAATAGCTGTTAAACTCTTCTTAGTGAACCAACCAAAAAAGTCAAAGGAGTAAAACACTTTGTACAAGCCAATTCTCAGTCTTTTTTACTTTTTCATATGCAAATGGACCACAAGGTTTACAATCAAGGAATAAGCCACTCAGGGTGTGTGGACCACTCAAGGTTTCACTTTCTGCCAACAGTTTAGCCACTCAAGTTTTGGAAAGGGCAAAGTCTGAAATATAGGCTGCCCCACACCCTTAAAATTAAACTCTTGTTTTGCTGGAAGCTATTGACATACTATTCTGTGTCAACATCACACAACCTAGATATTCATTCAAATGAACTAGTATTTATGTGGCAGTTTTGATTTTTTTGGCATGTCGCAATCATTTTTAAAATGATTATATTCATTTCTCATTCCCCTGTGCATCTATAAATATAGAAGCTTACTTTGACAAAAATCAACAATTATACTTGCTTTCTTCTTTCAGCAACCAACTCATCAGATCCAACTATTTTGTTTAGATTTGCATATAACATTATGATTTTTTTGATTACTTATTTGGAATGGTTTATTCCTGGCTTAAATAAAGTGCTACAAAACTAGAACCTTAACAGGATGGCATGTGCAAAATAAGATGTTGGGAAATGTTTTCATTTTCTTTTTTTTTTTGACTTGTTACTAGGCAATTGTGATTAAAAAAAACAAACCAACAAATAAACCTTGTCATTTCATATCATTTTTGCAACACACCAGAAGAAGAAGAATCCTTATTAATTCTACTTTACATAAAAGAAATAAAGTTAAGTGACTACCTGAAACCTTCAAAGTACACCAAGGGGGAATGCAAAAGCAAACTCAATGTAACTCTTAAAATTCAGCATGAAATTAGTCGAATTTTTCCTGTCAAAATGATCAGAATCATCAGTCTTCTCTGGAAGTGGAAATGAAAAGACTAACTTCTCAACCAAGAAGACCAAATTTGGTTTCTGACAAGGTTCATGTTTCTGAAAAAAAGTATGCTTCTCCTAATTATCAGGAATGAAAAGTTTCCAGATGTCATCTTTTCATATTACTTCACAAAAGCAGTAACTTTAAAGATGCTATACTCATTTGTAAAACTTTTAAAAATATTTAAATAAGCTATAAATGTAAAAAAAAATGTCCCAATGACAAATCTTGGTTTAGTGAGGAAACTTACTAAAGGCAGGAATTCCATCATTGCATCACTAGATGGAATTTTAGACTTGTAAGTCAGGAAGCTATTTTTAATGTTATACTTTTAATATTCAGGTCACATTTGTATTTTGAATTTATTGTGGAATATGGCATAAAATGTTAGTCTAATCTTAATTTCTACCAGTCAGCTCTCCAATTTTCCCAGCAGTTCTTATCAAATAGGGAGTTGTTTCCTAAGTAATTATTGCTCTCAGATTTATTGAACCCTAGGTTACTGACCTTCATTTGTTATAATTCTGCCCTGACAAGTTTGTTATCTATTTTTTTAAATATCACAAATGGTTTTGAAAGCTGTTGTTTTATAATATAATGGATTTTTAAGAACCTGCTAATCTTCAAATCTAGATAGAATTACTTATGTGTATAGATATTTAGGATGAACTTAAACTAGTATAATTTCTACTTTAGAATGATATTTGTTTTGCTTTCATATTTTATCCTTTAGAGCATATGACCATTTTTACTACTACATCTAACAGTTTCTTTAAATATTGCTGTAAGTAGTAAAGTAAAATGCTCCAGATTCAATAAAAATAAAGCATTAAGATTAGGAGGGGGAAAAAAAGATCAGAAGTGACAGCTGTTTAATACCGGTGGGATAAAGAACCTAAAGGACTTAGGAGTCAGTTGGAACTGGGTTTGAATAATGGCTCTTCAACTTATCTGCCATGAAATTAGAAGAAAATCAAAACATCTCTGATCCCCAGACCCTTAATTACCTTATCTGCAAAATGGGTACAAATGTATGTCATTCTATTTTGAACAGCTAGGTGGCACAACTGGAGCACTATATTGTGAAGTCTCTCCTGAATTCAAATTTGAACTCAGACAAGTCTATCTCAGTTTCTTCATCTATAAAATAATCTAAACAAAATAGCAAAACATTCTACTATTCAAAAATAGTAAGAATATCCCAAAAGAGCTCAGGAGGAGACAGATAAAAAAATGCCTTAACAACACTACTATCTTAGTGTTGAGCTCAGAGTAAAGGATTCTATAAATGTCTCATGAGTTTTCTAAATTTAAAGGGTTATTAACTAGAGGTTACCTCAAAAATAAAAATAAAATATTCTGTACAATATAATGCTTTAAGATGTATGAAGTACTTTATAAACATCTTTATGTATTCTCACAATCCTGGGAAATGTTATTTTCCCATTTCAGAGACAATGAATCTGAAGTAGACATGAGTCTGTCTAACTGAATTGTCCAGCAAAACATAACTAATAAGAATCTGGCGCTGGGTTTGAACACAGACCTTCTTGACTCTGGATCAGGGGATAGAACTGAGTTCAAATACAATCTCAGTTATTTATTACCTTTGGGGACCCTGAGCCCACCACTTTTACCCTCTTGGCCTCAAGGTCCTTATCTAAAAAATGAGCTGGAGAAGGAAAAGGCAAATATTATCTTTGCCAAGAAAAACCTCAAAAGGGGTAAAAATAGAACAGGCCTGAAAATGGAGTCCACAAGAAACTTCCTGTATCTGTCCTTAAGGAATGGTCATCTAATAACAAAATGAATATTTATACCAAAAAAAAAGAATTATGCAAAGAAAACCTCCCACTCCCAAGAAAGTTAAATCAATTCTTTTGGCAAAAATGAATTAAATA
Source organism: Macrotis lagotis (assembly GCF_037893015.1). NCBI lineage: Eukaryota > Metazoa > Chordata > Mammalia > Peramelemorphia > Peramelidae > Macrotis > Macrotis lagotis. The sequence goes on from NC_133666.1 coordinate 192,435,944, forward strand.
AATCAGAAGGCTAATAAGAGTTTGCCCCACAATATTAAATAATAAATAAAAAGGAAGGCACTGTAACCACTTCCTCTCAGAATAAGTAAAACACAACAATAAGGAAAACTACAAAAGTAACAGTTATCTAAAATCAGAGACAATCATGCCCCAAAATGGTACCCTTTCACATACAGAAGTATAGACCAGAGTCTCTCAGAACGAATTAAAGAGGACAACAGAGTTCAGAATATCTAAGTAGACTCAAAGTATAATTCAAACTCTATGTTGCTGACCATGTTCTCACCAGTCACCCATACCCCATTTCATCTTCCAGTCCTAAAATAATAATCAAATCAATACCACATTAGCTACAGAACAGGGTATGTCAAACTAGTCAACTATGGACTTTACGAACCATCCCATCAATTTTCAAAGCAAAAAAATATCACTGCCAGGCTATCAACCACCAGGCCTTTCTATTTTAATGTAAATTCCTTAAGGACAAGCACTAGCTCAGCTTTTGTATTTGTATCACTAGCACTATGCTTAGGTAGTAAATGTTTAATAAATCCTTTTTTTTCAGTCAATCATTCTTAGCTACCAAAACTGGTCTCCCAGCCCCCTCCCCAGCTCTATAATCTCCCCCTGGCTCACAAATATTCAATCTTTTTGCTGGTTATATGGAGGAAAAAATACCAACTTCTCAGCCAGTCTACCTAGGCTTATTTCCCTCTTTTTCAACCACCTTACAAATGTCCTCAAGGCAGGTTAAGTGTACTTTCCCATTTATCTACCTTTGTTTACATTGTTCTCTTTACCTGCCATCTTCCTATCCTGGCCAAAAAAAAAAAAATTGACCCATTCTTCAAATCCCCTTTCGCTCTTCCTCAAATCTGTACTTTTTCTATAAACTTGCTATTTATCTTGCAATCTTAATGTTTTTGAAGTTTATGCATAAAGGGTAGGAATAGCCATCTTACTACACAAGTCATAACTCTAATTAGATTGTAAACAAACACTTTGAGATCCTACACAAATGAACTCCTTTTTGAGAACCAAGGGTTATCAAATTAGTCAAAGGCTGAATTTGAAATCAGGTCTTTCTGGGATTAAAATCAGTTCTCTTTCCATAATGACACCTGTCTCTCCTAGAGGGCAGGGACTCAATAATTCTGCAAATGTCACACAGTATGTTCCCTAGGGAACACAATGTTTTTCTTATACTAAGGCAGTCAATAAATATTTGTTGCTTATTTCAGATGATGACCAGACCTATTTTTTTTTAAATCTGGAAAATAATGAAACTAAACCAGATGCTTAAAATTCTAGCACTAGAGAAGATAAAAAAAATCCCATTACAATTATTTATCATACTTATATACTTTATCTACATTTAGCATCTTTGGAAAGCTAAAACAATCTCCCTAAATTAAAAGGCAAAAGCAAAATCCAAAAAAAGATACAATGGGAGAAAAAATGAGCTGATTATGACACTGAGTTGGGAATAAGATTTCTCATACCAACCTCCTATGGTTGTTGTGAGGCTCAAATGCAATGGTAATTTATAAACATAAAAGTGTCTGAACCCTAAAACATAAAGGCTGGCAGATATTAATTGGAACAGATTGCTGTAAGTTTCTGGAAGACATTCAGGATTGAAAGTAATAAAGCTACTGTCTTCCTGGTTTAGTGCTCCATAGATTCATTTAAATAAAAACTGCTAGAATAATGATAGAGATAGAATAACAAACAACATACATTAATTAAGCACTTATGAAGAACAATGCAAAAACTGAAAGAATGAAAAAAAAAAATGAAAGTAGAAAGAAGTTCCAGTAGTCTAGAGTTGATTCCAAAGGAAAAAAAATGCTTTCCAGTGAACAAATTTATGCATAAAAAAATGGTGCCCACAGATCAATCAACTGTCTTCTCCAATCATTTCTTTTGACCATTGTTAGTTATTACTTAAATAATACCAAGAAGTCTGATATTGACTGGCAAGACAGTGAATGGCACCCCTTCCAAGTAGCACTGTAGCCGCTGGCTACTTGAATTAGGTTCTGCCCATGAGAAATCATTATTCAGACCCGGGAAAGCAAAGGTGGAAACAAAAAAAAATTTATTAAAATTAGTTACAGCACATAAGAAAATATGGTAGGTAAAAAGAGACAGAGACAAAAGGGCAGTCAAGTAGAGTTGACTGGGCCAGAAAGTCAAAGGCAACTCAGGATCCAATATTTTTATAGTCTTGCCCTTATCCTGAGGGCAAAAGGTGGATTCCCCTCCCCTTTACTGGATCTGGAATTAAGTAGAGGGTTGCAGCCTAAGGGGGTCAGGAAACAAATTTTACATTTAACAAAGAAACAATGGTAGTTGGCTTTACATCTCAAGAGTAGAGACCCTCCACCCAATTTAACAAGGTTACAAATTTTGTTTTGGTTACATTGCTTATTCTCTACTTCTACTTAATTTACATCTCAAGAGCCGGAAACCACCCAATTTAACAAGATTCAACAATCTAAGATTACAAATTTTGTTTCTGTTAGAATCATAATTCTCTGTATCTTCTTTTCCCTGTATTAGCATGAAGTTATTAAATTAACAAATTTAGGCATTCAACACCAAAATACTGCTATATTCCATATACTTTTGATGCTAAATAGTTATTATCTTTGATATATAATTTTATACTTTCTTCTTTGGCCAAGGGATGATTTAATAATTATTTTAAATTTTTCATGCAAATCTAAGAACATTTTCATTATTTACTTGTAATTTTACTATGCTGTGATATAAGACTGCTACTTCTCTCACTTTTTTTAATTGATATTTTATTTTTCCAAATACATGTTATGGAAGTATTTTCAACATTCATCCATATGAATATGTATATTTTTAAGTGACTAATTTCTTTCCACCCTCTCTTCCCACTCCCTCCCCCCTCAGCAACAAATAGATTAACATTGTACATACATATTTTTGATAATCATGTTTACAGATTAGTCATTTTCAGTATGAGGAAATAAGATTAAGGGAAAGAGATAATTTTTACAAAGTGTTCATCATATTTTGAAGGGATTTTTTTTTGGTTTAGTTTTTTTTGTTTTGTTTTGTTTTTCACCCTCTGGATGGGGATAGCATTGTCCATAGCTGGTCTAATACAGTTGTCCCAGCTCTCTGTACTGCTGAGAAGAGTGCTTCCAACAAGGTTTTTCATCTCACAATGTTGTTGTTAATGTGCACATTGTTCTTCTGATTAGGCTACCTTTGCTCAGCATCAGATCCAGTAACTCATTCCATACTTTACTACATTCCAACCATTTTATGGTTTCTTATAGAACAATAGTATTCCATAGTATTCATGTACTATAACTTGTTTAGCCATTCCCCAGTTGAGGGGCATCCCCTCAATTCCTAACTCTGTGCCACTATAAAAGAGCTTCTATGAATATTTTGAAACATGTGGGACTTTTCCCATTTTTATGGATATAGCTCTGGAATTGAAATTGCCAGGTCAAAGGGAATGAACAATTTCACTGCTTTTTGGGTATAGTTCCATATTGCTCTCCAGAATGATTAGATCTGCTCACAACCCCACCAGCAACGCATTAATGTCCTAATCCTCCCACAACTTCTCCAAAATTGATCATTTTTCTCTTTTTATCACCTTAGCCAACCTGATAGGTATGAGGCAATATCTCATAATTGCTTTAATTTGCATTTCACTAATCAATAGTGATTTGGAGCATTTTTTCATACAATTATATATATATATATATATATAGCTTTAATTTCTTCATTTGAAGACTGTATATTCATATCCTTTGACCAAGTGGGGAATGACTTGGTAACCTTAAAAATTTGATGTATTTCTCTATATATTTTAGAAATGAGACTTATATCAGAACTCCTAGATGTAAAGACTGCTGATTTAATTAGTGTAAAACCTTTTTAATTTAATATAATCAAAATCATTTATTTTGCAGTTAATAATGTACTATACTTTTTATTTAGTCATAAATTTGTCCCCCTCCATAGATCTGATAGATAAAATTATTTCTTGGTCTATTAATTTATCTATGGTATTGCCCTTAATGCCTAAATCCTGTACTCATTTTGACCTTATTTTGGTATAGGGCGTGAGATGTGGTTCTATGGCTAGTTTTTGCCAAACTAATTTCCAGTTTTCCCAACAACCTTTGTCAAATAAGGAGTTCTTATCCCAGAAGCTGATGTCTTTGGGTTTTACAAACAGTAGATTGCTATAGTCATTTACTGCATTTTCTTTTAACCTATCCTAATCCACTGATCCATTGCTCTATTTCTTTTTTTTTAATGTTTATTAGATTAAACCACTATGTTGTTCCCCAATGACTGATCTTTCTTTTTTTTTAATTTATTTATTTTGAATTTTACAATTTTTCCCCCTAAACTCACTTCCCTCCCTCCACTCCCCACAGAAGGCAGACTGTTAGTCTTTATATTGTTTCCATGGTATACACTGATCTAAGTTGAGTGTGATGAGAGGGAAATCATATCCTTAAGGAAAAAAATATATAGTATAAGAAATAGAAAATTACATAATAAGATAACGGTTTTGTTTTTAAATTAAAGATAATAGTCTTTGGTCTATCTTTCTGTAGATACAGATGGTATTCTCCATCGCAGATACCTCAAAATTGTGCCTAACTGGTGCACTGATGGAATGAGCAAGTCCATTAAGGTTATCACCTCCATATTGCTTTTAGAGTGTACAATGTTCTTCTGATTCTGCTCATCTCGCTCAGCATCAGTTCATGCAAATCCTTCCAGGTTTCCCTGAATTCCCATCCCTCCTAGCTTCTAATAGAATAATAATGTTCCAACACATACATATACCATAGTTTATTAGCCATTCCCCAATTGATAGGCAATCCCTCAATTTCCAATTCTTGGCCACCACACACACACACACACACACACACACACACACAAACAGACATAGGACTGCTATGAATATTTTTGTACAAGTGATGTTTTACCCTTTTTTCATGATCTCTTCAGGATATAGACCCAGCAGTGATATTGCTGGATCAAAGGATATGCACATTTTTGTTGCCCTTTGGACACATTAACTCTATTTCTTAATTAGTACCAGGCAGCTTTGATGACTGCAACTTTATAGTTTAGTTTTAGATCTGGTAGAGTTAGGCCATCTCTTTACATTTTTTTCCCATCAGTTTCCCTTTCTATTCATGACCTTTTGTTGCTCCAGATGAATATCATTACTATTTTTTTTCTAGCTCAGTAACATAGTTATTGGTAGTTTGATTGGTATGGCACTGAATAAGTCATTTAATTTGGGTAGAATCGTCATTTTTATTGTATTAGTTCAACCTAACCATGAACAATAGAAATTTTTCCAGTTATTTAGACCTGACTTTATTTGGGTAAGAAGTGCTTTATAATCGTGTTTATACAGTTTCTGGGTTTGTCTTGGAAGGTAGATTCCCAATTATTTAACATTGTCTTTAATTACTTTAAATAAAATTTATCTTTCTATCTTGTTTGTTGGCTTTGCTGTTCACATTTATGAATGTTGATATTTAAGTGGGTTTATTTTATATCCTACTATTTTGCTATATTTATCAATTGTTTCAAGTAGTTTTTTAGATGATTTTCTTGGGTTCTCCAAATATACCATCATATCATCTGCAAAGAGTGAAAGCTTTGCTTCCTCATAGCCAATTCTGATTCCTTCAATTTCTTTTTTCTTCTCTTACTGCTGCTACTACTAGCATTTTTAATGGGCATCCTTGTTTCACTCCTGATTTTAATAACAATGCTCCTAGTTTATTCCTATTACATATAATATTTGTTAATAATTTTAGATAGATACTATTTATTATTTTAAGGAAAATTCCATTTATTCCTAAACTTCCTAATGTTTTTAATAGGAATGAATATTGTATTTTATCAAAGGTTTGTTCAGCATCTATTGAAATAATCATATGATTTCTGTTGATTTTGCTATGTTCAATTATGTTGACTATTTTTCTAATATTGAACTATCCCCACATGCTGGTATAAATCCTACCTGACCATGGTGCATTATCCTAGAAATAATTTGTTAGAGCTGCATTGCTAAAATGTTATTTAAAATTTTTGCATCAATATTCATTAGGGAGATTGGTCTATAATTTTCTTTCTCTATTTTGGTTCTTTCTGGTTTAGGCAGCAGCACCAGGGTGGTGTCATAAAAGGAGTTTGGCAGAACTCCTATTTTTTAAAAAAGTTTATGTGGAATAAGAATTAATTGCTCCTTAAATATGTGGTAGAATTTACTTCTAAATCCATCTGGACCTGGAGACATTTTCTTAGAGTCTACTGATGGTTTCTTTAATTTCTTTTTCTCAAATGGGGTTATTTAAGTATTTTATTTCCACTACTATTAACCTGGGCAGTTTGTATGTCTGCTACTTCTTTATGTGCAATATATTCACCCATTTTTTCCAAATGTACCATTGGTAGTGTGAGGAATATGTGGGTGTGTTTGGGTTCCACCAGAATGTGAAGGGAAATTGTTAGTTTACATTACAGAGATTAGGGTCTGCTTATATTGGTGTGCCAATGGGCAGGTATGTGAGTATAAAACAAAAGACTTAGTCTCAACCTGATCAAAACCTGAGATTAGATCAGGTCTATCACACCTATTTTGAGTTAACCTAGGGTCTTGTGCATGTTCAAGGAGATTACAGTTCCTTCCCCTATACCCATTAGTATAATATGCAGGGCAGGGAAAATGTAAGGGGGCGAATGTATCAATTAGATTGTGCCCCTTGGGGGAGCAGCTAGGTGGCGCAGTGGATAAAGCACCAACCCTTGAGTGGTAGCTGGGTTCAAATCCAGTCTCAGACACTTAATAATTACCTAGCTGTGTGACACTGGGCAAGCCACTTAACCCCATTTGCGCCTTGAAAAAAAAAACCCTTAAAAAAAAAGATTGTGCCCCTTGCCAATGATAGACATGAAGGGGGAGGAACAAGCCTAAGCATTTCTGAGATTCAGCACCCCTCTCCTCTTGATAGAGATGGTCCTTTAGTTAAGATATCTTAGTAAAAGTCATTTTTAATCACTCTGAACTAAGTATTTTGGAGTCTTTTATAATAGGAAGTTTTCCATTACATATTTTTCTACATGCAATAATAAATCTAGTTTAACACTACTTAAGTCTTCAACTTCGTTCTTAAATAGATGCTTAATTTATTGGATTCTGACAGCATAAAGCTAAAATCAACTATATTGGTTTTTTATCAATCTCTCCCTTCTTGTGAGTTTCAGTTATAAATCTTGATCCTCTGCCATTTAGAGGTTCTTCACCAGGAGGCTAATTATAAAACAATAAATTTATTTGTTCAAGGTAACCCATGAATCAAATAAAAAGAAATACAATAGAGCTCCCCTCAATTTGTGCTGTATCCTTCTACAAAGTGGTGGTAAAGTGACAGAAAAAGGGAAGGACTGCAAAGAATTTCAGTTTTAATCCTACCCATAAACTTTACCCCTATTCCTCCAAGGGAAAATTCAATGCAATGATGGAAAAGATAAGGTAAAATGTTGAAAAATAAAGATCCAGAAAAAGAAATCAAAGCTTTGCAGAGTACAATGAACTCAAACCTTTATATCATAATTCCATTCTTCTAGAAAAATGCTAAATAATGATGCATTTGACAAATACAAAATAGCATCAGGAAAATAAAACTGATTTTTAATTGAGAGCAAATGACTTGTTTACTGAGTCAACTTTTTGTTGCTTGAGAAATAATTGAAATTCATAAAAAATAAAAAATATAGAATGCAACTGAAATAATTATATTCAGATCAATTTAAACAAGTTACTAATGTCAAAAATTGAGATGCAAACAGAAACATATAGACACCAACTACTATAATTTTGTAAAACATAAAAGTGGAAAGGATCTGCAAAGAATTTTAGAAAAAATTATTTTTTATCATTAAGATCAGTAATGGATTCTAAGGTTTATTTGAACTCTAATATCAGTCATGGATAAGCTTTTAAAAAACAGAACTAGCACTAAAGAAAATACTCAATTTTCCCACCATGTTTCAACTGCCTCCATTTCTACAGCGCCCTTCTCCCAACATAAGTTCTTCAAATCTCCATTTTGAGGAAGGGCCCAGAACAATCATCTTTCCTTCTCTAGTTTTTGCTACTATGTTTCTATACTAATGCCTTCTCTAACCCATAACCAGACAACATTTTAGCTCCCTTTTGTATATTGTCTTTCCCCATTAGAATATAAGCTGCTTAACATTGTACACCCTAACAGCAACATAGGGGTGATGATCATCCTTAACTGACTTGCTCACTCCATCAGTGAAACAATCAGGCACAATTTTGGGCTGTCTGCAATGGAAAATACCATCTGTATTCAGAGAAAGAATTGTGGAGTTTGAACAAAGATCAAAGACTATTTTTTTAAAAAAAACCGTTATCTATGCTCATGATGACAAACTACATGTATTCCTGTATAGAAAAATGATACTGATAATACTCATAGGAACCTTCTCATTTAATAGAGCAGATAGAAGGAGCTTTTATAGATGAAGCACAGGAGAAAGCTGAATTTGAAGATATAATGTGGTGTAAAAATGGAGTCAATAGATAAAAGGGAAATGTAATGGGAGAAAGAAAAAGGAGAGGTGGAATAGGCTAAGATATTTCATATAATAAGATTTTTCTTTATTACAATAAGATATTGCTATGATATGGAAGGGGAGGAAGACAAGGGGGAATGAGGGAATCTTTGCTCTCATCAGAGGGGGCTAGGAGAGGAAACAGCATATATACTCAATGGGGTATAGGCATCTAGAGTAAGAAGGAGAGAAGGGGGACAGGGAGAAGGGGGGGGAGTAAGTGATGGAGGAGAGGATGGACCATGGGGGGGGGGGTCGGATATAACACATTTTCTTTTTTACCTCTTGCAAGGGGCTGGGATTGGATGGCCTGTCCCAGACCATAGGGCCAGGAGGATGCTGGGCCTAAGGGGTGGTATGTGGGCTCAGGGCCTCTTGGCCCCAGGGCCAGGGATCTGTCTGCTGTGCCACTCAGCTACCCTACAGCAAAGACAGAGTGAAAGGAGAGAGAAAATATAGTTCATGGTAGTAGAGAAGTATGAATGGAGATGGAAGTATGAATGGAGTATGAATACGATCAGCAATGGCAACAGTGGAAAAATATGGAAGTAACTTTTGTGATGGACTTATAAAGAATGTGATCCACCTGCGACAGAGCTGGTGGTGTTGGAACACAGATTGAAGCACATTTTTTATTATTATTATTTGGGGGGGGGGGTTGCAGGGCAAATGGGGCTGGGTGACCTGCCTGGGGCCGCACAGCTGGGTGACTGTTGGGTTTCTGAGGCCAGATTTGGACCCAGGTGCTCCTGGCTCAAGGGCCAGTGCTCTGTCCACCACCTGGCTGCCCCTACTATACTATTACTATTTATTATTATTATTATTATTATTATTATTATTATTTTATTTTGGGTCTTTTTTTTGGTTTTTGCAGGACAATGGGATTGGGGTGGCTTGCACGTGGTCACACAGCTGGGTGATTGCTGGGTGTCTGGGGCCATATTTGGGCTCAGGTGCTCCTGGTTCCAGGGCCGTTGCTCCACTGACTGCGCCACCTGGCCATACCTACTATTAATTTTTTTTAATTTTAATTTTTTTCCTCTCCCCTTTAATTTATCACTCATGTGGGTCTGTATTTTGGGGGGAGAGGGTATTATGTTTACTCTTAAACAAGAATATTTTAGTAATATAAAAAGAGTTCACTTGTACAAAATAAGAATAAATAAATATTTTAAAAAGTCATCTTATGTAATTTCGCTATCTCTTACTTTATTTTTCTTATTTAAGAATATGATTTCTCTCTCATCACATTCAATTTAGATCAGTGTATACCATGAAAACAATGTAAAGACTGACTGACTTCTGTGGGAAGTGGGAGGTGGAAAGCAAGATTAGGAAAAAAATTGTAAAATTCAAAATAAATAAATAAATAAAACTTTTAAAAAGATTTTTAAAAAATAGAAGATTCTTGAGGGCAGGATTTGTCTTTCTTTCTGTCTATATTGGTATCCCCAGTGCCTGGCACATGAGAAGTATATAACAAATACTTGTGTTGTGACAGAGACAAATAAGCAACTAGTGTACAACATATGTATATAGAAAATATTCATGTGTGACAACTACTGGGGCACTGAGTTATCAAATCACAAGTAATTTAAAGGGGGAAAAAAGGCAAAAAAGGAAAAATTCTGAACTCAAATGAAATTGAAGAAAAAAACAAGAGAATCTATATGCCTCTCATAGATATTCACACACCTATGTATCTATATATTTATGTATATGTGTATAGTATGACACTCATCTATATACATAAAAGGAACCTCTTAGAAAAGGTTAGCTTAGTATATAACATAGAGAACAAAAAGGCTTTCCCAAGTGACATTCCATAGAATACCCTATTTTATCATCATATCGCTGAATGAATAGAGTGAATATAAAATTATGAGCTTATTGTTTGGGAATTTTTTAAAACTGGTTTTAACAAAGCAAAACTCTACCTTCAAAGCTCTTGTACAACAAAATATCTCCCACACATTCCTCAAAATTATGCAGGAATCTTTAAACAGTAAAAAAACTTGTTCACTCACTCTCTGATCTCTATGTCAAGCAAAGTCATAAAACAGCATGATAGATGCACAGCAAAGATATTCCTCACTGTCATAAATGACAGTTCTCTCTAAAATCAATGTAAAAGACAGGCTTTCTATTCTAGTAGTTCTCCAAATGCTCCTTTTTGCAGATGACACCGCTAATTGTCGTCAAGTCCAAGGACACTAAAGGAGGCATTTAGGTGGTACAGTAGTTAGAACATTTGTCTGGACTCGAGAAGTTCTGCCTCCAAATCTGGTTGCAGACACTAGCTGTGTGAAATTAGGCAAGGCAATTATTATTTGTTTTCCTCAATTTCTTCATTAGTAAAATGGGATAGCAATAGCACCTATCTCCCAGGGTTGTTCTGCCATTCAAATGACAAAGCTAATTGTAAAGTACTTGGCATAGTGCCTGGTCCTCATAGATCCTAGCTAATACCATTATTTCTATATAGATCTTGGCTATCAGTATATGAAGCTCTCCTAGGAAATCCAGTCACTTAAAAAGAGTATGACCTCAGCATTCTTTTCCTACTCTAAATTGTGATTTCATCAGTATAAGACACTCTCAATTCAAGTACTTCCTCTAATAAGTCTGCATCTTCTTTGCAATTTGTGGTTTTAAAGAGTTGTCAAATGCAAGACAACATTAAATTACTTGATCAGTGTCACAAAATCAACATATGACAAAGATGGGATTTGTACTAAGTCTTCCTGATTCTAAAACTAGTTTTCTAATACTAGATATAGACACAGGAAAAGCCAAATGAATTTAAATGCCTATTGTAAAGATTATGACAAGTTTTAGGACTTATCCATCAATCAATCAATAAGCACTGCTTTAGCACCTGTTATGTACCAGCCATTGTGCTAATATGTTTCATAAAATGAATTGTGACTCAAGAGTTCATTAAGAAGAAGAAAGTAGATAGGACTTCCTTCTGAAAACTCCTAGTTCACTTTCAATATGTAATCTACAACTATTGGATGATGTTTAAAAAAAAACATTTCTCAAAATACAATGAAAAGATTCAGCACACAGTAACACATACCAAAAACTAAACATGAAGACTAACACCAAGAAAATGTATAATGGAAAAAGAAGTTGTGGCAACCACATGGCCAAAGGTAACCAACTGATAGTCTATAGTATCCTTCTGCCGTTGAGAAAAATTGAGGATGTCGCCTCCATCACCACCACCAAACTGAGGACGGCAAATTTATGGGAAGACATATTTATATCACATATTAATGACAGTCTTGGATATACTTCAAAGACTTTCATTACAAGAGTCATCCCAATCAATAAGATAAAGTAACCACTTGAATGACCCAAAAGTTTTAGTATAATATAAAGGTACTAGAGTCACTATAAGTTATTTTGAAGTTGAGTTTTAACTCACACTAAGACTTTTGGGAACACCCTATCCTGTAATTTTTTTTAGAGGGGGAAATAATGAGGTACTTGGCCAATCTTGCAATTTTTCACTGTACCATATTTATCTGGCAGTTTTCACTGTTAAATTAGATCTATATATATCTATATCTATATCTATATATATCTATATCTATATAAATCTATATATCTATCTATATCTATATATATATATATCTATATATATATATACACACACACACACACACACACACACACACACACACACACACATAAAAGACATAGGGTTTTTGGATCAACCACTACATAGCGTAGTGTCTTAGTTACTTACAATAGACAACAATGTTTAAGAAAACTGAAATGAATTCCTTTATCTCTTTTTCATTTCAACCAATCTAAGATATTTGTGCTCCCCCAAACACAATCTTCCACATACCCCCACCCTCCATGTGCTTTCACTTAACCTAGAATGTTTACTCTCTCCTCACTTTCACTATCTTAGAATTCTTAGTTTCTTTCAAAAAATCAACTCAAATGCTCATTATTTCTGCTGTCTCCCTCTTTGAAATGGTGTGTATTTATCTAAGTACATTTTACAGATGATACTATCCCCCACCTCTGATTCCCTCTTTAGAATGTAAGTTTATCGAGTGCAAGAAGTGTTTTTCAGTTTGTCTTTGTATCTCCATAGTCTCACACGGGACCTTATCAGCAATTAATTCTAGTAAAAAAGGGGAATAATAAATTAGAAACTACTTTGGATAAGTGGAGCTTTACACAAAAATGTAAACAATCATAGATGCAGAGGACAGGATTGATCTAAAAAGATTAGCTTTGTCGAAAGAAGGAGTCCTCCAAATAACATTTTAATTCCAATTTTAATTTAATTCCAAAAACTACTGATTCTGAAAAATTAGAACATTACCAAGACTTTTCAAATCAAGAGAAAAAGAAAAAAATTTATATTCTTTTTCAGAGACCACCTGGGTAGGTTTAGAACTATTATTCTTCAGTACTAATGAGTGCTGGTTTTAATCTTTGTATTTAATGAAAAACAAATAAGTACTGAATTCTGATTGACAATTTATGTTCCAAGTTTCTTTCCAGTCAACTTTAAAATCCATGCTACAAATTTTCCCAAAGAACTGATGGGGGATCTTTGACTAACAGACCTGGATGGCATCAATGGTTCAAAAGCATTATGAAAATCTCCAAACAAACTCAATTTTTAAAAGTACAGAACTGGCGTTCACTTCTCCAAATCTGTTTGATCTCTGGAGTTACAAAACCATATGGCACACAGAGAAAAACAAATTATCTTTGCTCATAAAATAAAAACCTTCTGTAAGACTAGGGGACCATCAGCCAGGATGTCCTGGTTGCTGTGTATTACCATAATTAACTCTCCCTGATCCTCTTTAACAATGGAAACATAGTGTGTGAGGGGGAAGGGAAGGAAAGGAGAGATGGAAAGGACAGGAAGAATGACAGATCTTATCCATATAAATTTAAATATTCCAAAATTATAAATAATTCAGTACACAATATTTTCTAGCTTTATTTAAATAAATTTAATGTGGAAGAAAAACACAAAGGCATGCATGTCAATATTTACAATATAACTACCCAAGAGGGTTATTCTTGTGAAAAGGGCAATGTCACTGCACTCAATGGTTCTAAAGCTTCCGAGATCAAACATTAGCCAGTTTCATAATCAGTGTAATTTTCCAGTCATCAGCTACATAGAAGCAACAGCCAAATGTGACAGGGTGAAAAGGAAACTCAGTAATCTAAAACTCAGTTATTTAAAACTAAGATCCAACTGCCTTCCCTGCTTTCTTCCCCACCCTCAAAGGATTTTTTTTTATATTTCCCATTTTGCAAAAGGCAATATTTTCTATCTCTAACTTGCTGACTAAAATAATCTGAATTTAGTAAAAGTAATGATCTCGATAGCATAAAATTTTAGAAAACTATATTCTGCAACTAACAAGAATAGTTCAAGCAGAGAGCCAAAAAAAGAAGTGAAACCAGGGAAAAAAAGAATGAAGAGAAGAAAAAAGCAAAGAAATGCTTTTCTTTTCAACAAAAAATGCCTATATCTAGGGTCTTGGTCTCTATAGTCATACCTAATGGTATATATTAAGTTAGGAAAATTTGTAATTATGAAAAATTTGTAATTATTTTTATTTCCTATGGGAATATACTATCTCAGGAATAATAGCCTCAGTCTCCCTGTCTTTCCATCCACTTGAGTGGGAATAATGAAAATTTTTTTCCTAATACATTACATGGAATCAGTTAATATAATAGTTCTCCTCTTGAGCCCTTGCTTCTAGTCACAACAAAAACTAGCTTCAGGATTTCATTCAAAGAAAGAGTGGTAATACCAGTATATTTAAGTGTTATTTTATTATTAACACCACTCCGCCCCCCCCCCCAACCTTCATCATAAGCCAGCACAACTGGTAAGCGTCAGAGCCAGAGAACCTAGGGTCTGAGAAGCAGAGAGACCTGTCAAAACTGTCAAGCAGAGTCTGGGGAAGTTTCCAAGATGCAAACTAGTCAGGGTTCAAGCTGGAAATTTTATCCCTTTAACCATGATCTCCTCCAAATTTAAATAGTTTTAAAACATATAGATTACAAATGCAATCCTGGGAAAATCAGTAACATGTCACCAAGAAACAGTATTAATGGATTTACAGGGAATCTGATCTAGTTATTTCTCAACATCCTTGGTAATTTTTTTTTTAACCTGCTTACAGTTTGGAGGTAGATTACAATGGAGAATACCTTTTATTCATTCCCTTATCAAATCTCATTGTTCCCAAGCCAGATATTACTGGAGGCTGAGTGTCAAAGACTTAAAAGATAATAGATTTCCAGCTGCAGAACAAGGCATCTTAAAAAATATGTATGTATTTTAAGGCTAACCACTTAACTATTTAAATAAGTGAAATTAAGTACATTTCTACATTCTCTTTTTCCTGGGAAGAGTGAAGAAAGAAAATAAGGGAGAAGATAAGTGACAGAAGAACAAAATACAAGGGAGGTCTGTCTGTAGGTAGTAAACCCAAGGGTTTGCCTGTAAAGTCACTATTCTACTTGCTGTTGTCCATTTTTCTTAAGTCTTTCATTCCAACAAGTTTTGAAAAGGGTTAAAAATTTATAAGTTTTCCCTTTTCCCCTTTAGTAAGAATGCTTTTCTACCATTTTCTACTATTCTATTTTTCAGAGGCCAAGAAAGAAAAGGGAATAAACAGATTTAGAGCTGTAAGGGACTGTCAGGTTATCTTAGCCCAATTACTTCTTTGTATAGATGAAAAAAATTAAGAGTCAAAGGTCATGCATAGATAGAGGCAGAGTTTAACAGTGAATCTGGATCATCTAATTCCAAATCTCATATTCTCTCCACAGGCCCACATCAGTGCTGACTAAAACTAGATTTTTGTCCTCAGGGTCCTTATAGATTGTCTACTCACACCAATGCAGTAATCTGTTTTATTTGACAATGAATATTTCTTAAAAGGGTTGGGCTTTTTGGGGCAGGGGGAGGGAGGAAATTTTATCAATTGCAAAAAAATTTTTTAAATAAACTCCTTGTATAATATTTTTAAATGATCTAATCAAAGGGACACAGAGGTGGAGACATAAGAGGCCTTTAAAAGTTAAAGTCCAATTCTCTCATTTTACCACTGAGTAAACAAAGTCAAAGGGAGCTAATGTAAGTTGTCTGTCTCAAGTCATACAAATAAAAATAAATCCAGGATTCAAATCTGGATACTCTGGGTAATCTGAAAGTGTTCTTTCCATTCCATCAGGGTCATCTATTTTATACAATAAAAATGTCTATGAATAAACTGCAATAAAAGAAAAGGAATGAATATTTCAAATCAACACGGAACCAGCTGAAAAGAAATCCAGGAATTCAGGTTTAGGTTTATCAGAGAATCATAGAATCAGAAATGATCTCAAAGTCCATCTAGTCTATCTCATGCCTGAACTAGAACCTCCTCTACAATAGCACTGACAACTGGAGAAAGAAAAAACAAGCTGCTAGAAAATGCACATGTGGAAATCCATTTCTACATTTAAGAAAAGAATATTTTATATGAGTTTAAGATTTGGAAAAAAAATACATTATCAGATGATACATTTGGTCAATCACCATACCAAGTCAAAAATATTGTCATCCTTTTAATACCAAAAAAAAAAAAAAAATTCAACTCAAGAGTCTTGGAGAATTGCCTGAGGCAGTGAGATAGTCCAGTGACTCTAGGCCTAGAGTCAGGAAGACCTGAGTTCAAATTCAGCCTCAGACACTACAGAGCATGGACAAGTTACCTGAACCTCTTGCCTCAGTTTCCTCAACCAAAATGGGGGTAATAACAGAACCTATGATCTCATAAGGTTGTTGTGAGGATCAAGATGAGAAAATATTTGTAAAGAGCTTAAGGTATGGCAGGTACATAATATCTTTTTCCCTGCCTTTCCTTTCCTTCTTAAGGGACTTGTCCAAGAATATAACAATAGTTATATATGAAAACTGGGCCTTAAACCAGATTTTTGAAATTTCAAGTTAAAGCTGGAGTCACTAGGCCATGCTACCACGTAGTCTTAGGAATCTATATAGATCCTAGGCAGTTACATAATCTCCCTCCAGGAAGTCAGTAGGGATAAAACAATGCCTATCAGAGAGAAGTATGCTATAATTTTCACAAAGTAGACAATGGGATAGATAAAAGGTACTAATGAGGCCGGCCCTCTTTGTCCCATAATCTGTTGTGTAATAAAAAAGAATTAGGTAACAAATGAGTATTACTATTATTTTAAGAAAATCTAGTGGCATATTAGGGATCCCTCATTAGGAAATACTGTAAATAAATATGAAGACAACTTTCTCCACAGCTAAGCTACTAAACAAATTTTCTAAATAGTTTTAAGAGCACCATGTACAATTGTAATCCTGGTATCCTCAAGAGAATTTATGGTATCCTCAAGAGAGATTATGATTTGAACAATAATGATTTTCTTAGGGCAAGAGAGCAATAAAGTTTCTAAATATTTCAATTCTGCCCAAGAGAGCTACAAGGAGAGCATTCTAAGAACTACAGATAATTCTCCAATACCACTGACTTCCAGAGTAGATGGAATCTCCTTAATGACTACAAAATACTACTTTGTTTATAAGGTCCCTAACCAATGGTCTATTCTGAAGCAATATAAAGTCTTCACTTTTCCATTGAAAATTCCAACCAAGCTGTTAATCTTTCCCAAATGCAAGTCTTTTCTATGGGGAAAAAATGTAATCAGTATGAGTGGTTTTTTGGGGTTTTTAATTTTTTCACTGGTGTCTTCAATTTCTTACATCATCATTTATTTGTTTGATCAGTCATTTCAGTTATGTCCAATTCTATGTGACCTGTTTGAGGTTCTCTTGCTAAAGATTCTGGAGTGATTTGTCATTTCCTTCTCTAGTTCATTTTACAGATGAGAAATTGCAGCAAGCTGGGTTAAGTGACATGTGTAGGATCACATAGATATTAAGTTGTCTGAGGTTAAATTTGAATTCAGGAAAGATTATCTTCCACTACCATCATCATAATTATTCCAAATATTCTCTCCTCCCAGAGAACCAAGTAAATTGTTTTCAACAAAGCTATGCATTAAAAAACAAAATCTTTAGCCTATGTCTTCATCTTGATTTTTCTGCTGAAAATCAGTAAACATAACCTTTTCTTTTTATCTATTCAAAAATCAATCAGTAAGCCAGAAAGCACTATAAAAAGTAAGAATCAGTAGTTTCTCAAAGTACTTAGAGAAGTTGTAGGTGCTTGCAACAATATTCCTAGTAAATATTACTTTTTACTCTGATAATATTATTTTACTGGAAGCACAGTTAGGTGGTGCAAACAAAACTGAGACACACTGAATTCTTACTTTTTTGTCCTAAGTAGTTCAAAGGTTCAATTGTCTATTTGGCCCAGATTATATTAGAATCTGTCCTACCTGGCCTCAGTCAAGTTTTCCCAAGGTTCCCAGGGTGAACCAGCCAATGCCAGAGAACTAGATCATGCCCTGCATCAGTTTCATTATCACAGGTTCACAGAAGCACATTTATAGAGTTGGGAAACATAAAAATTATACATTTTATTCTCTGGCAATGGCAGAAATGGAACTAGGACATAATTTTAATTTAGTTCAATGTTCTTTCTCAAATCAAAGAGAACTGTTTTCTAAACTGCCATCACAAGGTCAATAATTTAAGAGTCCTTTTTCTCTTCTCTTCTCTTCTCTTCTCTTCTCTTCTCTTCTCTTCTCTTCTCTTCTCTTCCATAAATTTAACCAAGAACAAATATGCAGGCAGGTCTCAATTTACAAACACAATTTGTATGTGTAAATTCTAGCTGGAACTAAAAATTGCATTTTTCCATATAAACAATGTATAAAGGTCAATGTGAATTCCCAAGTCTACTCAACCTATAATGTAACTAGGATACAAATGTAACTACATATATTTACCATCTTAGACATTGTTTCCATAGGGAAAATTGTCCAAACTTTTTATTTGAGAATACAGGAAAAAATTTCTCCCTAGTCAGGAAGTACAAAGAATAAGTAGTAACCAGGCTACTAATATAGAACCAGACTTCTCTGGAAACTCTCCTGGAAAACAGAGCTCCTTAAACAGAGCTTCTAAGGAGGGCTTCTCCAAATAAGCTCCTTGATAAAAGGTCCTTCAATTCTACCTCTTCCTCCCCACAAAAAAAACCCAACAGTCAAGTCCACAGTGTTCCCAAACCAGATTACTTTTTAAAACAGTTTAGGAATCAGAGAAATCAGATATTTTTTTTAACCTTTGTTAGATTGTTTTACTCCAACTACAATGAAGGCCTGAATGAGGAGCAGAGTTGGGGATGAGGTGAGTGCTTCAAAGACTAAAATAACCACTTCTGTTGCAAGAGATTATAGAGCCCTTTTATATGTCATGTGAAAAGGGAATTCTAAATCAGAGGGGGAGTCAGAGAAGACCCCCAGATATTCCAAAAAGGGAACAATGATATCTCAAATGACATACACCAAGTCGTGGATTTAGGTTAGTTTTGACTGAAGGGGAAATAGGAGGGAGTATTTAATTTTTGAAAATTATCTTCTATTGCAAATGAAAAGAAAACATCAGATTGCCTTCTGTTGGGGGGAAATGGGGAGAGGAGAGAAGAGAAGGAGGGAGAAAAAATTGTGAAACTCAAAACCTTGCAAAAAAATGAATGGTAGAAACTACCATTATAATTGGAAAACAAATAAAATATTTATAAAATTAAAAAAAATTATCTTCCATTATCAAGTAAAGTAGATATAAATAGCAAAAAACTAGTACATCTTTTAATTGTTAAAGCAGCTAATATACAGCTCTGGATTTAAAAATGCAAACAAACCCCTAGTTTCCTCATTTTTAAAAGAAAAAAAAGAAGTCATTATTTGAAATTAACAAAAGTCAAAAACAGAGATCATACAAATAAATACTGAGACTAAAAATGTATTACATCTTAATGCCATTGAAATCATGAAATTATAATTGGCTCATTTCACTTCATCTTTATCGGTTTGCTGCTGTGTGTTGTCAGAATTCCAGAAAACAGACCTTCAAGAAATCATTTGGCACAAGCAAAGCTCCATGACTTACAGTCAATAAAACAGCAGCTCTAACCACATTATTATTATATGAATTTATAGCATGTGCCCAGTGCCTAAGTCTCCGGGTATCTATCCAATAGTAACATTCAAATTCAAAATGAACGAACTGACTTAAACTCTCCAATGAGGTTAAAACTCTTTCTCCAACAAGCTCATGTTTGGTTGCATCGATGATTGCCTGGCTTCATGCCTTATACACCAACAAGCTCTGGCTTTGTTGAGCCAGGAATGCAAATGAGTTACTCAAATACAGGTCTAAGTAGGAATTATCAAGAGATTTATCAGAGGCAGTAGCTCCCAACTCTATTTTGGAGATATCAAAAAAAGTAGAAATCAATTCCCAATAGGGACATCTTCTGTAATGTTATACTGAGTTAAATTGAATACCTTTTAACAATGCAAAAAAAAATTTTTAATGGGTGCAAAACTGAGTGATTGTTATTTTAAAAACATATATGAAGTACAACAATCACAAATACAAAAGGTTACAAAATGAAAAAGAATTTCCAAGCATGGCAGACAAATGAGATATACTGAAAATATTTTCTTATTCTTTTAAATACAACCAGGATGGTTTTGCTGATTGATATGTCTTTTTTTCTTTAAAAAAAATCCTGACTATATGGGGATACAGAGGAAAACTTAAGAAATGTGAAAATGAAATATATCAATAATTTTTTTAAAAATATATGGTCATAGTATCAATGAAACAAAATTATTTATAATGAAATCATCCAACTATACTGAGTGACTTTTTAGGCAGCTTTACAGCTATAATATGATGCAAAGTCTAAAAGACAATGGCACTAATCTCTACCTATTGTCCTGTGAAATCCCCTAAAACACACATATGTATGAAGATGTTCCATAGTTGGAAGTCTCTTTGAGAGGTCTTCAACAAATGCAGAACAGGAAGCTTCCTTGAACAAAAGATTCCACTAAAAAAAAAAATCAGTGCTATCCTGCTACCAAATGGATTAAAATATTCTTCTACTGCTAATGTTTTTACCTCTTCTCAATAATTACAGTCACTTCTGGGCCAGTCTTCATCTAATTTATTCACCTATTCCTTGAAAAGAACCCTGACAAACTTCAGAAACTAAGCTACTCAAATATAAAGAGGCAGCTGGGTGGCACAATGGATAGAGCACCGGCCCTGGAGTCAGGAGTACCTGAGTTCAAATCCGACCTCAGACACTTAATAATTACCTAGCTGTGTGGCCTTGGGCAAGCCACTTAACCCCATTTGCCTTGCCAAAAAACCTAAAAAAAAAAAACTATACATAAATCCTCACACTGTAATATGTATTGACAGAACTTAATTTTAAAGATTTTTCTCTCTACCCTCCCTGCCCCAGATTTCTTCAAGATTACTAACACCTTACAAATAGGCTATTACAATAATCTGCAGGTAAGTCTATCTGCCTCAAGCCTGGGATCACTCTAATCGTTCCTCCCTTCAATCACAGAAATGATTTCCTAAAACACAGATATGAACACATTATTCTTGGCATTCAATGAACTCCAGTGGCTCCCTATCATCTCTAGGAGTCAAAGCCTTTCCATAACCTGGCCCCCTCCTACCTTTCCAAGTCTTCTTATACCTTTTTTCTCTTATCCACCATCCTTCTCAATCCAGTTTCAATGACCTCCTTGCTGTTGTTTGAACAAGATCTCTATCTCTTAGCTGTGGATATTTTCTCTAGCTATTCCCCATACCTGGAATGCTCTCCCTCTTCATCCCCACCTACTGGTTTCCTAATTTCTTTTAAGTTTCAGCTAAAAATCTTTCTACAAGAAACCTTTTCCTCCCTACATTCCAGTCTTTCCCTCTTATAACTATGTGCTATTTCTGCTGTATATAGCTTCTTGATACGTATTAATTTGCTTGCTACCTCCTACATTAGATTGTGAACTCCTTAAGGGAATCTCTTCTAGTTTCTCCTAGTACTTAGTCCCACTGCCTAACACATAGCAGGCATTTAATAAATGTTTACTATCTGACTGTGAACCTTAAAAATAAATAATAGTACCCAGGAAATATTTACCTAAGCTATATAAATGACCGATTGTACTTGACACTGAAAGTCTATTCCCCAAAATTACCATTACCCAAACAAAACAAAGATGAATTCAGTCATTTAGTACAAATTCCCTAACAATATTTAGATTATAAACTTCTTGAGAGCTATCAGAGATGATATTCCAAAAGAAACTCAAAGGAATAGCTCTTTGTTTCTCAATAATATTCAATAATGTAATAACATCAAAAAGAAACTAAAGGAAAACTAGAAAAAATTATCTATGAAAAACAAGTTTAAAACTTGAAACATAAATTATATAAAGTTTATGTAAGGCAAACTCCAATGATATATGGCTTAAGAGATATGAACAATTTTCAAAATAAGAAAACAACTTGGGAAAAAAGACACATAAGAGATAGGAGTTAAAATAACTAAGGTACAGCCTCAAATCTATAATTAAAAACAATGACAATAGTGGTAGAATTATAGAAAAACAGATATATTTACTGATTGCTGGTGGAATTGCAAACAAGTAGGAAGAATCTTCTTGGAAACTAGTCTGGCAAGATGAAGTTAAACTTAAGAAAATAATCATTCCTTCTGACACAATAATTCCATTGTTGGGACTATACAACCTATTACCAAAAAGGTCAAGGGAAAAAAAGTTGTTTAAAAAATTATAGCAGCATTATTTAAAATTTAAAAAGCAAAAGAAAGAATATAAATGTCCATTGATAAGGGAGTGGAGCTAAATAAATTGTGACACATTAACTTGAGAGACTACTGAGGAGCAAGGAATTTGAGGAATATAAAGAAATTTGGTTAGACCTTAATGAAATGTTGCAAAATGAAAAGAAGTGAAACTAGAAAACATAGTACATGATTTTAAAAAAGGAAACCTGAGTGGAAATGAATAACTCCTGATAAATATTTGGAAGAAATTATGACCTTTCATGTATTAACGTTAATTTATTTAAAGATAAACAGTTATGAAGCAAGTTTAATTGCTTTTTCAATGTATGTTTATAATAAATTATTTTTAAAGAAATTACCTAGGGAATTAATTTTAGATTAATATTTCAACCAACAAGAATCACAGTTGAAGGGTTATATGATTATTAATTAGCAACTGAACTTAAAGAAGAGCAATAAACTTTCCCCTCTTGCAGTCAATCCAAGGAGTCACACTCAAAAGTCCCCTCATTTATGACTGAAAGGAATGCCTTCTTTGAGCAGGCACACATTGAGTATCTCTTTCATATCCCATGATACAATGCCATCTTTATATTAAATATCCTCAAATTGTGGGGGTTTAGACTGATTGCATACTTACTCTCCCATGTGTTGCAATACTATAATTTTACTTTATTGGACATTCAGAGAAGCTTTGTTTGGTGTGATTATTTCTGAGCCAAATTCTCACTTAAGATTCTAGATTCTTGGCTTTTACAATGGAATATGAAAAGTGACTCAATGTTATATGTGTCTGAGAGAAGGGGGAAAAGTGATTTAAGTATGTAGGGATTCTACTTTCCTTTTTTCTGTAGTGAAGGTAAAAATTAGTTTTGTAGAAAAATAGTCTGTCATTTGTTGTGTGAGCAGTCCCTTTAACTTCATCACTGGTAATTAAGTTAATGAAATTTTTCAAAAAACTTTTTCTTTTTCCAATTTCACAGTTACTATTTTATATAATCAGTGACACCAACAAACCAGACATGATAAAATTAAATATATTCTAAAAATATAGATTAAATGAGATTTATTCCATTTACCCATAACTCTTACCTTAATCAATATATTTCTTCAAACATCTTCCAAGAGTTAAATTTAAGAAACTAATTTGAGCTAGCATAACTGGCTCCACAGATAAAACTGAATTAAATGTACATGATCTCAGAAATATTCTGTTGCATTCTAAATTGATTAATAATGAATGGTCTGAGTTCTTGCTGGTCTTCTCTTTTCCTTTTGTTTCCTCTTTTTCTTCTAACATAATACAAATCATCAAAATTAAAATTCTGAAGTTCTATTTTTCAGGCACAATCATATAATGAAATAGGAAGATTCCAAACTGCAGGTGAGGTTCTTTCTAAAACTAATAACAAAACAGGTCAGAACACTCCCTAAAAAAGACTAATGTCATCAGTCTTTCTTGCAGCTCTCTGTTAGTCTGAATTCATTGTCATAAAACTTAGGGAATAGTGTTTCTTGTGACTATCATTTCATGTCTACCTAGAAAAGGAGTAGTTCGGAACAAAAGAAAGTCTAACCAGTGAGGGTCCCCAAGACAGTAATAAAATAGGGATTAACTATAGACTTGATAAAAACAACACACAATTGCTATTGTTATATTTCATTCATCAAAAAATCAATAAATAACCCTATCTTTTTGCTTTACTTCTCAATGACAACAATGCTTTTACAGCAAAAGTAGTTTAAAGAAAACAATCTCCCCTCTGTTTTTATAAATACAGGTACCAAAATTACAAGGAAAAAAAAGAGAAACCAACCAACCCCTAGCTTCTCAAACAAGGATTGATCTTACCTTTTTAAAAAGTCTTTGATCAAATTTAATCGACTCATAGAATGTTATGAAAGCAGGTATAGCCAGACATAGGTACAATTATATGCTGGCACATTAGATAAGCTTGAAGAAACATTTCTCCATCTTTTAACTTTCCTTTTCTTCTGTAGTTTCAGGGGAAAGGACTTACCTAAGGTCACATAGCTAGTTCAAAAGTACGTGCAGGATTCAAACTAATGTCTTCCAATTCTACATTCAGTACTCCTGCTAGGAGACAATGCCCTCTCAAGGATGCATGTAGTTTGTTAGGAATAAGAGCTCAAGAAAACTAAAGTATCAACCAAGTTCCACATTCATAGTACCACATCTCCACAAAAAAGGGGGGGGCAGCTAAGTGGCCCAGTGGATAGAGCATCAGCCCCGAGTCAGGAGGACCTGAGTTCAAATCCAGTTTCAGACACTGAATTGCCTAACTGTGTGACCTTGGGCAAGTCACTTAACCCCATTGCCTTAAAAAAGTTTTAAAAAAAAGAAAAAAGGGAGGAGGTTAAGTCTCACTTTTGAAGCCATATCTTGTCATTATAATGTCATGGCAACATTTCATTTTTTTCACTACTGTTACTGTTCTTTCCATAAACACTGTTGCAATAATTACGTTTATTTGTTTTCCTGATTCTTTTCATTAATCATCAGTTAATGTTTTCCCTAGTTTCTCTGAATTCTAAATATTCATTACTTCCTACAAATGTAGTCTTTCTAAAACGTGCTACATTTTGTCTAGACATTTACCAGGTAATGGACATATATTTTGTTACCACTTCTTTGCTGCTACAAGAAAGTGTTGATATAAATATTTTGGTATATGTGTAACAAAAAAGATATTTAATGCTAATTAAAACTTTCTAGTGTTAAGGCAGAGCTTCCTATGTTCTGGTAAAGCTTCAAGGTCTCTAAAACTGAGATGATCAAGTGAATTCATGTATCTAAGCTGTGTTCTCATATCTACCACATGACCATATTTATAAAACTATACAATCCTAAATTTAGGATGAAAAAGAACCATAAGGATCATACCCTTATTTTATAGATGAGGAAACTGAGTCCCAGGAAGATGGATGAATTGACACAGATATTAAGTGAAAGAGTTAGGATTTGAACATGGTTTCCCAAACTTTAAATTCAGTCTAATGGGGAAGACAAAACACAAAAAAAATTACATACAAATGTACAAACCCACACATATGAGAAATCAGAGTTAATCTCAGAATGAAGGAACTAAAATCAGGGAAGACTAGTTTGTTTGTCCTTCATTTTCAAAGAGGACCAATGATATCACTTGTTGACCTGCACTAAATTGGATTTAAGTGAGGCAAAATTGGCCATTAGAAAAGATTCTTCTCATTCACCCATTCTGCTATTGGGGGATGTCTTCCATATGATTGAGGCAGACATCCCCCTAACTCACCAATGAGTTTGAGGCTGTAGGTATAGGCAACTTGCTGAGATAATTTTATGAAGACATGGGTGTCACACATGCTACCGTTTTCTGGGTCAGGGTGGGGAATGTCCACTCCATGAGCCATATAATGCACTGTCTCCATAACCACAGTAAATCTAAGAGTCTTTTAAGGGTGAATTAATTAAATGCTTGACCAAATATAGCAGATGAATAATGTTTTAAATATTCAAATGACCCTTGGCAGAAAAAAAAGATCCCCAACCTTGAGTCAGGTGAAAAGTAGACAGCAAAGGAGGATGAGTAGCCCTGAAAAGGGTTAGTGCTCCCTGAATGTCCTAAATACCCCCAAGAAAGACTCCTTACTATGGGACCTTAGCTGAGATCTGAAGGAAGCCAGGCAGTAGAAATGAGGAAACAGTGTCTAAGATATGAAGGCAATGAAAAATGCTCAAGGTCAAAAGATGTTTGAAGCAAAGAAAAGAAGCCAGTGTCACTGAGTTTGAGGATATACAGAGGAAAGTACATTGTAAAATGACTAGAAACACAGAGAGGAGTTAAGTTATGAAGAATTTGGCTTTTAAATACAGAAGTTTGGAAAGATTTTTCCCTAAAATAGTTCACATTCCTTTCTGGATGACTTTAGAAGATACAAAATGCTACCTTATAATGCCCTCTAACTTCTAGTTCTGCCCTCTTCAGCTACAAAAAAGAGGTGGTTTGGGGGAGGATGCAGTGGATTGGGAGATTAGGGCAGAAGTTCACTTCTCACTCTGCTGCGAATAACCAGTGTAACTGAGGACCGGTCACATGAGCTTTCTAAACCTCAGTTTCCTCATCTTCAACCAGATCAGATGATTTCTATGGTTGTCCTCCACTGAATATTCTGATAGCTCTGCTTGACTAACCAAATAGAGAAGAGAATAAGAATATATGCAACATTTGCCATTTTTCCAGGCACTATGTCAAATGCCATACAAATATGATCTTATTTGATCCTCACCACAACCTGTTAGATTGATACTATTATCCCCATTTTTCAGAGAAGTTATGTGACTTGCCCCAGGTCACACAGCTATTAATAGTTTGAAACCAAATTTGAATTCACATCTTTCTGACTCCAGGCCCACAGGTCTATCCATTATACTATATCATTGCCTCTTAAAACAAATAAAACATAGAAGCATACTTACCATCTAATTAAAAATAGAATTACTACCGTGATTTCTAATTCAGACTCCCTTGAGTAAATCTCAAAGAGATTTTTCCTACTCATTTTATACCTCTGTCCTGAAATGTCCCTCCCTACCTCATTTTAATACAGAAACAGAGAATTCTTAGATGGTGTTTTCAACTGTAACAATAAGACCCAGTATTGGAAAGAGTACTCAAATGGAGTGAGTCAGAACAGTTAAGGTCAAGTTCTGGTTCCAAAATTGGCTACCTCTGTGTTTCTGAGTTAGTCTTATGAGCCTCATTTTTTGTTGTTTGTATTTGCTGTTTGTCCTTCATTCTCAAAGAAGACCATTTTGTATTTGTAAAATCAGGCAGTTGAACTAGACTAAGAAGTAGAAGGGTCCTCAGAGATCAAATCCAGTCTCCAAATTATAAAGATGAAGAAACTGAGGTACAAGAAGATTGCATCTGTTGGTCTCTCTTTCATACACAAACACACACACACACACACACACACACACACACACACACACACACACAAACACAGAGTCCACAGCAGAGGTAGGATTCAATCAGATATCTTTTGACCTCCACATCACTAAATTTCCTTCCTGCTCTGGCATTCTATGACTTTAATCCTGGGATAATCTTTACAATGATTCACAAATCTTAAGTAGGGTTAAAGCAATCAACTGACAGTTGAATAGACAAGCAGATAGGGAAATGAGATCAAGTTGACATATTCAACAAGCCCCTGCCAAGAATTGAACTAGTCACATGGGGGGAAAGAAGCACAAAGAAACAGTCCTTGATACTAAGGAACTTAAATCCTAAGAGAGGAAACAACAAAAGAAAAATTCTGAAGCCACAGAGTCCAACTGGCATATTTTACAGAGGATGACAGTGGTTAAGTAACCAAGCTAGTTGGCAGCTTCAGAGATGGTATCTGAAGGAAATTTTCTTGATTCTCAGCATGCTTCACTAATAACACCTAACACCTGATGTTTACATATTGCAATATCATTTACAAAATTATATTACATTAAGCTTTTTCCTGATAACACCCCAGGGACATTGGAAGAATAGATGTTACTATCCCAAGCTGACAAATGAAGAAATTGAGCATTAACAAGGGGAAGGAGGTTTTGCCTACAGGTCATACGAAGTAAAACTGGAACATCAGATTCCAAATTTTGCGTTTTTTTTTTATACAATGGAGTGGTATATTGATGTAAAAAAAAACACAAATTAGCATTATCTATTTTGGTTGTATTTACTTGGTTGCATTTGGTTGGTTGTATTTACTAAAATATTTCACAATTACAGTTTTAATCTGGTTCAGACTGCCCTCCATTTTAGCTAGCAGGCCTTGAGTTAGACAAAGAATCTGTGTTTTTTACTATTGCATTGATTCCCCTTTCCCTCTTCTAGAATTCCTGATTTGCAAAATTGAGAAAATAGAGAAATACAATATTGGGACTTCAAAAGACTTTTTTCATCTACTACGCTAGGAAGAAGTAATAAAAAATCAGATTAATCATAAGTACAAATTTTATGAACTGCCAGATCAACTTGGAAGGAAGTCAAATTAGGGTTAAATTTTCTTAATGTGGATAAACATGCACTCATAATGAGATAAGCACTAATAAAAATACATTATACACTTTGGTTATAAAATCTAACCTACACTATCATCTATTAACTATAAAATTGACCCACTTTAAAGGAGGTGAATTAAATGAACATGTGTAGAGTTAAGTCCCCTTACAGCAAAGGAAGAAACTGATTACAAAAGAAATATCTTCACTATGAAAAGGGAAAAAAGTAAAATATGCAATTCCTTTAAAAAGTGACACCCAATTACCCTATTCTAATTCCTTTAAACAACTCATTCATCAACTAAATACTAACATTAAAAACTTAGAATGTTGTTAGGAAACGAACAGTTTCATTCAACTGTGCAACTGCCAATTCCTTGCCTCCTAAAATAACTAAATATAGGAACATTTTGGTTAGAAGAAGGTATGGCCCTGATCCAGAAAAAGGAAAACATCTATTTGAATAGAGCGGGCCCCCCTAGACAAAATTAAAGCTGTATCAATTTTGTCATGAGGCCCAAGAGGGAAAAAAAATCATCATTTTAGAAATCTGAACTCACAATCTATTCATTCATTTCACTGCTTGAGCAGTATTCATTTTATAATTTCTATGTACTCAGGACTATGAAAGGATACAAAGCTAACAAACGAAAAGGAAATGGGTAGAAACTATTTTACTCAATTATATGCCAACAAATCTTATCCCTTAAAATAGAGTAACACTTAGAAAAATAATGTTACCTTATATATCTAAACTGACAAGTAGAAATAGAGAACTTAACCCAGTATAAGGAAAAAAAAATTTAACAAGGTATAAATGTACTTCCACTGCAAAGCAACCTAGGTCCAGATGAATTTCCAAGTGAATTATATAAAACTTTAAAAGAATAATCAACTCTAATACAACATAAATTGATTTTAAAAATAAAAGACATCAAATTTCCAGATACTGATAAAGAAAAACATATAGACCAAGACCTAAGATGAATATCGGTACAAAAATAAGAAAAATATGAAGAAGTATCAATAATAATATCCATAATGATCAGGTTATATTTTAATAGGAATGTTGGAATAGTTTAATATTAGGAAAACTATAAAAATGATACTATTAAACCAAACAATAAAAATCATATGATACAATCAAGATATGGGAAAGGACTGACAAAATACATCTTATTTATATTAAAATTCCCAAGTTACAAAAGTTAAGCAAACTTTCCCTTCAAATAATAAATAGTATCAAAAAAATAAGAGCCAAGGGGTGGCTAGGTGGTGTAGTGGATAAAGCACCTGCCCTGGAGTCAGGAGTACCTGGGTTCACATCCAGTCTCAGAGACTTAATAATTATCTAGCTGTGTGGCCTTAGGCAAGCCACTTAACCCTGTTTGCCTTGCAAAAAAAAAAAACCCTAAAAAAAAAAGCCAGTAGTAACCAGGAACAGAGAAACCTTAGAAGCCTTTCCATTTAGAACAGGGGTAAAACAAGGATGTCAACTAAAAAATCCTCTTGTTTAATAGTACTAGAATGTGAATTCTACTATTTAGACAAGAGAAAGAAATTGGAGGATTGACCATAGGCAAAGAAGAAACAAAATTATTGGTCTTCCAGATAATATCATGGATAACATATAGTTTTTAGAGACAAAACTAAAATTAATTATAAATTAATAACTTCAGTAAAGCAATCAGATATAAAAGAAACTAACAAAACAAAATTCTAAAAAAAAATCTTTTTTGATATAGTACTTATAAAATCAAGCAGGAAAGGATTTAAAAAAAAAAGAAATCCCATCCCAAATAATTACAGAATTTATAAAGTATAAAGGGGTCCCCCTACTATGACATAATCAAGACTTCACAATACAAATAAAAAATACTACAAAAATTAAGTCAAATAAATAGGAAGAGATAAATTGCTCTTGGCTGAGTCATGCCAATAATTAAAGCTACAACACTAACTAAACATTACTTTTCCAACAAAGCAAACTATTCAAGGGGAATAGATAGAAATGAAAAAAAAATCATCAAAAAGACATTTTTAAAAATGGAAACAAAAAAGAAAACAATTAATACCCTGGGAAATTTAGTACAGATTTTTTATTTACCCTCACTATATAAAATTTGGTTTTAAAAAAATTTACATTATCTGAAATAACACTGTCAAGAATCTCAAGGGAAATTTTTTTTAAGTAGGAAGGAATGGGGCCTAATAGTAAGAGAGGCTAAACTATACTATAAGGCAATAATCACAACTACTTTGTAAAGGTTAAAAACAAAAAACATTTAATCAACGGGAAAAGTTAGGAAACAAGCAATTAATAATAATAGTATAAAGGTGGATTAAAATCAAGATACTAACTATTGTGGTAAGGACTCCCTAAGTGATAAAGTCTATGACTTAATCAAAAAATATCCTGACAGAAATTAAATTTAATTCGATACCATACCATGTCACAATAAAGTTTAAATAGAAACAAAATGAATGTAGAAAGTCCTACCATCTCAAACAATTAGTACAGAAAATAGTATTCCATTGTTAACTATAACTGAGAGATAGGTTTTCACCTAAACAAGATGATATGATAAGCAAAGATGCAATTAAGAATCTTGCTGATATAATATCAAAGATTTTTCAAAAATGAAATAAAAGTAGTTTGAATAAAAAGAGAAAAGTTCACTAGGAGAATCTTCAAGAAATTTTTTTCTGATAAACCTGATAACCAAAATATATAGAATTATTCTCCAATAGAAAAGTTGTCAAGGACATAAAATAAGTAATCCTCAAATGAAGACATTCAAATTATAAGTAATCATATAAAATATTCTAAATCAGTAAGGGAAACTAAGGTTCAGTCTAAAATTGGTAAAGATAAAAAAAAAGGGAAGGAGTAAGAGGGGATGTTTAGAGAGGCAGCTGAAAGGCAGTGAAAAGACAGGTGCTCTAATGAACAGTTAGTAGAGCCATGAACTGAGTCAATTTTGAAAAAAATTTAAAACTATATCCTCCCCCGCAAAATCCCTAAGTACAAACATACCCTTTGATTCATATATTCATCATATAAACACAAAAAGTTAATAAAGGTAAAGAACTTATACATACAAAAATATTTCTATAACTGGAAAAAAGTGCTCTTATATTAGGGGAACAGCTAAAAAATTATGGTATATGAATGGAATAAAATATCCTGCCTTAAGAAATAAATATAATAAGACAGATTCAGAGAAATGGAAGAAAATGTGTATGAACTATAAATATAATAATGAGAGGAAACAACACTGAAAGACATCATAACTCTGACCAAATCAGGCTATCGTGGTTTCAAAAGACAAATGAAGGGAACTAATCTCCTTCCTACCACTTGGGAGATAATGGACTAAGAGCAGAAGTACAATAGAAGGGCAGCATTCTTAGGCATAATCAATATATTAACTTGCTTTGAATTTATAATACATTGATTATATGCTTGACTACACATTTGTTACAAGGTTAAGTCTTCAAAATGGAAGACAAGAGGGCAGTGGTGAGTTCAGAGGAGAGTGACTTTTTTTAAAAGCATCAATAAGACTGTTTTTAGTACAAAGAAAACAATAAGAACTACAAATAATTACTACTTTGTAAAATTTAGTTTAGTTTTTTCTTACAAACATTTGCTTCTATAATTCTATTTCTTAGTGTGGTTTCAGGGGAGGAGTATATTGATAAGTTTATTGATGCCTGTTAAGTTCACAAACAAAAATAAAAAATTTAATTTAAAAACAAAAAATAAAGCACTGGACCAGAAGACAGGAAACCTAGATTCTACTTTTGGCCCTTCTACCTTTCACTTCCCATATTACCTGAGCAAGTAATCACCTAGAGCTCTGAATATAAGGGATTGCTTCTTTATCTAAATCACATAAAATAGCGTAAAATTTTGAAATAGAGAAAAATCACTTCAAAACAGGTAAAGTATGGATTTTTTTTAGGTTTTTCCAAGGCAATTGGGGTTAAGTGGCTTGCCCAAGGCCACACGGCTAAGTCATTATTAAGTGTCTGAGGCCAGATTTGAACCCAGGTACTCCTGACTCCAGGGCCGGTGCTCTGCTCCACCTAGACACCCAAGTATGGATTTTTTTAAAAGGAAAAGGAAAAACCTGCATTGCCTTTTAGGAAGATGCTTAAAAATCATCTCTAAATAACATTAAGTTCCCAAAGCATTTAACTGTAAAACAAATTGACTTAATGATAATGAGCAGATTCATCTTTTTAAAAAATAAATTAGAAAACTATAAAAAGTAGAGGAACTAAAAAAGCTAGGCCACTAGGTGGCACAGCAGATAGAGCACCGGCCCTGGGGTCAGGAGTACCTGGGTTCAAATCTGGCCTCAGACACTTATTACCTAGCCCTGTGACCTTAGGCAAGCCACTTAATCCCAACCGCCTTGCAAAAAATAAATAAATAAAAACCCTAAAAAAATTAAAAATAAAATAAAAAAGCTAGTTTGTCAAAGGTGGTAAAAACAATATAAACTATGAGGAAATGTGGACTTGTGGTTAACACCCTAGAGTTTTATCCTACTCCTACTTAGGTCTTCTATTCCAATATTATTTAACCAAATCTCTTTCCTGAATTGGTTCAAAATAAGGAAGAATATAAAAACTCACTAAGTTAGGTATAGAAATGTATCTTGCCCCAACAGAGAAGCATGAGGGAAAGGGGGGAAAAAAGACTTACCATATGTCTTAGAATAAGTGTCTTCCCAATTATCACTCACACCACATCACATATTCAATCTTTTCCCACACATCATCTCCACCTAGAGAACACTTTTTCCTTCTATTCCCTTCCTGAGAACCACCAATATAATAGTTCACGGGGCAGCTAGGTGGCACAGCGGATAGAGTACTGACCCTGGAGTCAGGAGTACCCGAGTTCAAATCCAGCCTTAGATACTTAATAATTACCTAGCCGTGTGGCCTTGGGCAAGCCACTTAACCCCATTTGCCTTGCAAAAAAAAAATTATATATATACATATATATATATATATATATATATATATATATATATATATATATATATGTAATAGTTCATGTCCTTACTCCTGAACTATTGAAATGGCCTCCTGAATTGGTCTCCATGCCTCAGTTCTCCTCGCAAATCATTCTCCTAAAAATTGGCAAAAGAAATTATCCTAAAGTGAACAATATGGGATGATGTCACTCCCCTACTCAAATTCAACTGGTGCCCATATTATATTAGAATCAAATACAAGTCCTCATTTGTCATCAAAAACTTTTACAATCGGCTCCCAACCTACATTTCCAGATTTACCATACACTATTCTCATTCATAAATGCTTCCTTCCAGTCAAATTATACTCTCACTCAAGATTTCATCTAGCAACTCTGCTTTTATAACAGTTCTTCTGCAAGTTAGAATTCATCCCCCCCCACCTCCAGATCTCAGAATATCTGGTCTCTCTCAAAATTCACCTTGAGGACAACCTTCTCTGAAAAGCTTGCCCTAATCCAACTAAAAATTGCCTCATCACCTAAAATTACTCTGTATTATGTTAACATCTACATTCAAAGAGTTTTCTCCCTAGAATGTAAGTTTTTTAAAGTTAGCTCTTTTATGTTTTTTAGCACCTAGTACAATATTTTGGGCATAAAGTTAGTGGTTTGTAATGTTCAATTCAACTGTAATACAATTATTGCTGTGATGTGAGTTCTTCAGATAAAATAGATAACAATTCAGAAAATAAATTAATCACATGCCCCCCCATCATCTTTGGTTTTTTTTTTAGTTTTTGCAAGGCAAATGGGGCTAAGTGGCTTGCCCAAGGCTACACGGCTGGGTAATTATTAAGTGTCTGAGGCCACATTTGAACTCAGGTACTCCTGACTCCAGGGCCGGTGCTCTATCCACTGTGCCACTAGCCCCCCTCCCCCATCATCTTAATACAAATTACTGCAAACAAAATACTCTGAAAAAATTTTAAATGATTCTTTAAATCTAAAACTTTAAATCTAAACTCTAAACTCCTCACAGCCTAGCATTCAGGGTTTCCCACAATCTGGAATCAGCCAACCTTTCTAATTTTAGTTCCCACCATTTTTATACATGTGTTTCATTCTAGCCAAAGTGCTGCATTCACTAACAATTTGCTGATATAGTTCTAACATCCTAATACAAATTCTGTTTCTCCTTCTCCTCTATCCATCAAAATTCTCCTGAAAACATAAACTGTAGGGGCAGCTAGATGGCACAGTAGATAGAGCACTGGCCCTGGAGTCAGGAGAACCTGAGTTCAAATCTGGCCTCAGACACTTAATAATTACCCAGCCGTGTAGCCTTGGGCAAGCCACTTAGCCCCATTTGCCTTGCAAAAACTAAAAAAAACAAACAAAAAAAATTATAAAATCTTCATTTCTACAAAATTGTGAGTGATATCTAAGACCTTCATTCTTATGTTAGTGTGAACTATTATTTTTAAAAGATCTGATGAAAGAACAATATTCAATTTCATGCTCTTAATTTAGTTTTAAAGAAAGCAGTTATGGTTTTCTAAATTTTTATAATTAATCATGAGAAAATAGAAGAGACACTACTCTCCAGAGAGTCAGGAACTACTCAGATGAGGACTCAGGTCAAAATAAAGCAAAGTTACTTAAGAGTTTAATTAAATGATTGCCTGACAATGGCCATCAGCTTCTGCTGGATGACTGCTTGTGGGGTATGTTGTAGTGGTGATTTTCCTTTCATGCACAGGTTTGGATTAGACTCTGTGATACTTCTGAATAAGGTTCAACTTTTGGTACTAAGTTGTGAAATAACAGTTTTTGTTTTCAAGAAACATTTACTGTAATACAAGGATGAGACAAGTTCACAGATAATCACAATGAAATAGAGGAATTGAGTACAAAGGAGAAGTATTTGGTTTTTTTATTTTTTTCATCCACATGCACATGTATATTTTTAAGTTACAAAATTTCCTTCCACCCTCCCTTCCCACCCCCCTTCCCCCTTAGCAGTTAACAGTCAGGTTAACATTGTATACACATACTTTTGATAAATATGTTTACAGATTAGTCATTTTTGGTTATGAGGAATTAGAGCTAATGGAAAGAGATATGTGAGATAATTTTTTATAAATTGTTCATTAGATTCTGAAGGGTTGTTCATTTTTTGTTTCTGTTTTTACTTTGTTTTGTTTTGCTTCCTCTGAATGGAAATAATATCGTCCATAGGAAGTCTAATATGGTTGTCCTAGATCTCTAAACTGCTGAGAGGAGCTGCTTCCATCAAGTTTGTTCGTCTCACAATGTTCTTGATGTGTACATTGTTCTCTTGCTTCTGCTCCCCTCAGCATCAGATCCCCTAAGTTATTCTATGCTTACCTAGAGTCTGACCATTTATAGTTACTAATAGATCAATAGTATTCCATAATATTCATGTACCATAACTTGTTTAGCCATTCCCCAATTGTTGGGCATCCCCTTAATTTTCAATTCTTTGCCACTACAAAAAGAGCTGCTATGAATATTTTGGAACATGTAGGACTTTTCCCATCATTTTATGATTTCTTCTGGATGTAGGTCTAGAATTAGGATTGCTGGGTCAAAGGTAATAAAAATTTTATTGCTCTTTGGGCATAGTTCCATATTGCTCTCCAGAAAGGTCAGATCAATTTGCAACTCCACCAGTATTGCATTAATGTTCCAATTCTCCCACAACCTCTCCAACATTGATCATCTTCCCTTTTTTCTCTCATCTTGTCCAATCTGATAGATGTGAAGGGATACCTAATAGTTGTTTTAATTTGCATTTCTATAATCAATAATGATTTGGAGCATTTTTTCATATGATTATATATAGCTTTTAATTTCTCCATTTGAAAACTGTACATTGATATCCTTTGATCATTTATCAACTGGGGAATGACTTAAAACCTTATAAATCTGATGCAATTTTCTATATCTTAGAAATGAGACCTTCATCAGAACTACTAGTTGTGAAGATTGTTTGCCAGTTTTCTGCTTTCCTTCTATTGTTGGCAGCACTGATTTTATCAGAACAAAAAAAATTTATTTCGATATAGACAAAATTATTCATTTTATAGTTTATAATGTACTTTAATTCTTGTTTGGTCAAAAATTTATCCCTTTTCCATAGCTCTAATAAGAGTATTTCTTGGTCTATTAATTTATCTATGGTGTCACCCTTTATATGTCTAAATACTATACCCATTTTGACCTTATTTTGGTAGTGGGGGTAAGACGTGGGTCTATGTCTAGTTTTTCCCGTACTATTTTCCAGTTTTCCCAACAATTTTTTTCAAATAGTGAGTTAGTTCTTAATCCAGAAGCCAATGTCTTTGGGTTTGTCAAACAGTAGATTGCTGTAGTCATTTGAACCTACCCTAAAATCCATTGTTCCATTACTCTATTTCTTAACCAGTACGAAGAAGTTTTGATGACTGCCATTTTGTAGTATAGTTTTAGATCTGGTAGAGCTAGGCTACCTTCCTTTAGCTTTTTTTTTTTTTATCCCTTGCTATTCCTGTCCTTTTGTTGCTCTAGATGAATTTTGCTATTATTTTTCCTAGCTCAATAAAAGTTATTTGGTAGTTTGATTGGTATGGCATTGAATAAATCATTTAATTTGGGTAGAACTGTCATTTTTATTATATTAGCTCGGCCTAACCATGACGAACATTTTTCCAATTATTTAGATCTGACTTTATTTGGATAAGAAGTGCTGTATAATTGTGTTCATACAGTTTCTGGTTTGTCTTGGGAGGGAGATTCACAAGTATTTAATGTTGTCTATAGTTACTTTAAATGGAATTTCTCTTTCTATCTCTAAAAATGAGCTTTGTTGCTCATATATAGAAATGCTGATGATTATGTGGGTTTATTTTATATCCTGATACTTTGCTGAATTTGTCAATTGTTTCAAGGAATTTTTTAGATGATGTTCTCGGGTTCTCTAGGTATACCATCATATCATCTGCAAGGTGTGAAAGTGTTACTTCTTCATTGTCAATTCTGATTCTTTCAATTTCTTTTTTTTTCTCTTATTGCTACAATTAGCATTTCTAATACTATATGGAATAGCAGTGTTGATAATGGGCATCCTTGTTTTACCTCTGATTTTACTGGAAATGCACCGAGGTTATTCCCATTACATCTAGTATTTTTTGATGATTTTAGATAGATACTTTTTATTGTTTTAAGGAAAACTCCATTTATTCCTAAATTTTCTAGTGGTTTTTAAAATATTGTATTTTATCAACAGTTTTTTCAGCATCTATTGAGATAATCATATGATTTCTGTTGGCTTTCCTATTGAAAGAAGATGTTTTTTAAAAAATCCTAAGAAACTAACATAAAGATACCCTCTGCCTCTGGGGATTCCTTGTTTCCATCAAACTCCTACTCAAAGGTCACATTCAGGAAACTTATCCTGATCCCTACTACCAGCTATTAGTGACCTCCTGCCAAAATAAATAAAAACATTTTGAATTACATATTGTCTCCTGTGATGGAATACAAGCTTCCTCGAAGCAAGGGCTGTTTCATTTTTGTCCTGCACTTATGGCACATAACAGGCACTTCATAAATATTTGCTGATTGACTGAAATATAGTTAAAAATACATCTCAGTTACCAACACTCCAAGAAATGACTCATATAATTAGAAGGTAAAAAAGCAACTGGATCCTTAGGAAGCCCAAAAAATTCCCTTCCCCCAAATTTCTTTTTTGAAAAAAATAGCAGCAGTGTGAGAAGCCTAGGAGTTGAATTTTTTTTATTACATCTATCACATCAGTTGCAGAAAGGACAAAAAAGGAAAAGAAATAGAGAAATTAAAAAGTACAAAAAAGTAAATATGTATTTTAAGTAAAGCATTCTCCTTTCTTCTCATCTCATTTATTTTGAAAAAATTTTAAATTTGAATCATCAATGATTTCTCACTACAAGAATCTTTTTTAAAAAATCTACAAAATGCTCACCATTAGAATGAAGAAAGCAAAACCCAGAGAGGTTAGATGACTGAGTCATACAAGTCATACATTGAGAATCTAAACCCAGGATCTCTTACTCTACATTCATCAGTTTGTCCACTATACTACATTTATCCTCTAATTTCTCATCAAGTTTTTAAACAATTTTGCTTCATTAAATCAACAATTCCTAAGTTGACTTTCTTTTAAAATTCTATGAATGTAAAGAAAAGGGGGAAGCTAGGTAGTACAGTGGATAAAGCACTGGCCCTGGAGTCAGGAGTACCTGGGTTCAAATTTGGTCTCAGACACTTAATAATTACCTAGCTGTGTGGCCTTGGGTAAACCACTTAACCCCATTTGCCTTTCAAAAACCTAAAAAAAAAAAAAACAAAAAAAAAACAGACACAAAAAAAAACACCGAACAAATGTAAAGAAAACTGACATTCTTTAAAATACTATTTTTACAACAATTGTTTTTGAAAACCTACATCAAGGGGGCAGCTAGGTAACACAGTGAATTAGAACACCAACCCTGGAGTCAGGAGGCCCTGAGTTCAACTCTAACCTCAGACATTTAATAATTGCCTAGCTGTGTGATCTTGGGCAAGTCACTAAACCCCACTGCCTTAAATAAAAAAAAGAAAAGAAAATCTAAATCAAGTTTTCCTCTGAACTTGGGTAAAAAAATTTCCATGTACCAATTTGCATCTGGGTAAGGCCATTTGTAGATAGGCTGCTCTTTACCTTAATCAGGTCAGAACTAAAAAGAAAAAAAATTAACCCTAAAATTATTTTTAAAAAATAACTTGTGAATTCATGCTAAGTCAAAGCTTGATTCTCCATTCTAATTATAATCAGGGAAATGGAACAGTGAAGTACTTTACATTTAATTTTGAATCTAAAGCTTTATTGTAACCACTATTTATAGAAAATAATCTGAAGATGGAAAACAGCGATTTTAATGCACTCCATGGAAAAAGCAGGAAGTTAGAAGAACTAGAGGACCGCTAAGGTTCATAGCTTTTAAAGTCTCATATGGAGATTACCCAAGCAAGAGGATCATCACCAGAGAACTACCACTGGTATCCTACAGCTAAATTTTACATGCCAAGTGAGTCATACAATAATTTTCAATTTAAAAATAAATTGTCAATCAATTAAAATCTTTTTAATCATTATTTTACTCTTTCCTTCATTCAGCACCATGACAGATTAACATCCAAAGCTACTGCTTAAAGCATATACTCTCTTATAAAACTCTTCCTTTTTAGATATCATTGGAATGATGTCCTCAAAAAAAAATAAAAACAAAGCCAAACTTCTCTATCATAAAGAAATAAATCTTTAATTGGCCTCTAGGACCTATGTTTTTCTTGAAAATTACACTCATTATATGAATTCCAGTAACAGAGATACTACCTTTTGGTTCATAGGGTAAGCAAATTTTTTTTTTTTTTAGATTTAGTTTTTGTTTTTTGAGGGTTTTTTTTTTTTTGCAAGGCAACAGGGTTAAGTAGCTTGCTCAAGGCCACACAGCTAGGTAATTATTAAGCGTCTGAGGCCAGATTTGAACCCAGGTACTCCTGACTCCCAGGGCCAGTGCTCTATCCACTGCACCACCTAGCTGCCCCAAGCAAATTCATTTTTACTCATATATAGTTTATATATATATATATATATATATATATATATATATATATATATATATATATATCTTGTCTAGACCAACCCCTCATTTTTGAATTGAGTCCCAGAGAAGTTACATAATATTCAAGATAGTAAACAGCAAAGAGGAATTTTAGTTCTTTTCATTCAAAATTGTCTCTCAGGCCTCCACTGTATTAAAACAGCATTTCTTTTTTTCATGAGCTTCCTGGAAATATATTCTTGCAAGGTGGATTAATATTTAAGTGTAATATACAATTACTAAATTTGCCTTTTGAGTGGTACAGTAGATTGAACATGGTCCTGGAATCAGGAGAACCTGAGATTAAATCAGTCCTCAGACAGTTATAACTATATGACCCTGAGCAAGTCACTTAATCCCAACAGCCTTGGGAAAAAAATAAATTTCCCTATGAAAGAGATATTTATTAAGAATGCACTGAGGGGGAGGGCAGTAAAGTGGTGCAGTGGATAGAGCACAGGCCCTGGGGTCAGGAGGACCTGAGTTCAA
This sequence comes from Macrotis lagotis, assembly GCF_037893015.1. Taxonomy (NCBI): domain Eukaryota; kingdom Metazoa; phylum Chordata; class Mammalia; order Peramelemorphia; family Peramelidae; genus Macrotis; species Macrotis lagotis. The sequence continues at coordinate 192,476,693 of NC_133666.1, forward strand.
ATCTGGCCTCAGATGCTTGATAATTACCTAGCTGTGTGACTCTGGGCAAGTCACTTAATCCCACCACCTTAAATAAATAAAATTTTTTTAAAAAAGAATGTACTGAGAAGAGATCATTGTACTAGACAATAAGGAAAGAGATTCTCATGTAGTCCCTGTTAATTAGTAGGCATTTAATAAATGATTGGATTTAATTGGAGAACCAAAGGTGTTATCCAAACAAAAAGGCATGAAATTATCTAGATTCTGATTGAGGAAATTTTCTACCTGCCTCCCCCAGAATCATAATTGCTTCCAACTGAAGGGTTACCATTTTAGGCTGAAACTAAGCCAGAAAGTCTGTTCTATTTTGCCTAGAAGCAAAAATCAGGTCAAAAACTATCCTGAGGTTCTAAGTCTCTGAGAGTAGTGAGATTTCAGGCAAATTTCACACCCATCCCTGGTGATAAAATTTAAGAAGAAATATTAAGCCAATAATGAAAAAAGTGGTTTACATAGCAACACTCCAAAACTAGCTTCCAAAGTTGTTAAGCCCATGTTGGCATTCTTGATACACATATTTTGACCATGCCCAGTACTTAATAAAAGTTCCCAAAATGACCTTAATGGAGCTTTACAAGTCTCAGCAATGGAAATTTCTTAGACAGTTTGTCTCCTCTATAGTCATGGACAATTTCAAATTTTTGTATTAACACATTCTATGACAAAAAACTAGATATATAAAGAAATTCAGGTTGAAAGTCAGATTATAGTCTACTCAGAACACAAAAAGAAATTCCATAGAAAATTCTTAACAAAATTAATATTATTAAATGTAAAGAAAAGAATAGAGTTCTAGTTTTTAGAAGGAATTTTTATTTCATCAGTCTTTGTGGCATCAGCAATTAAAGCAGATACTTAAATATTTTTTGCCATACTACAAAATTATGTAAAAATCAGATATTAACACATTCTTTATATGGTTATCAAAATAATCTTCCTAAACACCAGTCTAACCATGGGGTTCTTTTCCAGGGTTATTTTATTGACTCTAGGATAAAATACGAAGGCTTTTTTTTAAGCCTTTCACAATATAGCTCCAGTTTACCTTTTCATGATTATTTTAAATTACTCTCCTTTACCTCCTCTATTTTAGAGACCAAACAGTGTATCTGCGGGTCCTTTAAGTTAAGCATGCCACTTTCCAGATAAATGTTTTGGCACAGTTTGTTCTCTAGGAAACAAATAGGAAATGTACTCCCTACTCATCTCTATCTCTCAAAATTTCTATCCTTAAAAGTTCAACCAATGTACCATCTAATACTGATTCCTGATACTCTAATTGTCAGTGCCCTCTTTCCTCCTCAAATCCCTATCAATTAATCAACTCACTAACAATTACATTGACCAGACAGGCACTGTAAGTTATTTAGGGATATAAAAACAAAGATCAAAACAGTGCACTCGAGTTCTAATGAAGGATACAAGTGCATGTATATATAAATAAAATATGCATACAGTGCAAATACAAATTTGATAAATGCATTTATAAAAGAATAACAATTATATCATAAAAGAAGAGATAGAAATGACATGGATGAGACAGAAATAAAAGGGTTAAGGAAGATGTATATCTCTTTTTTAAAAAGTTTTTAATTTATTTAAGGCAATGGCTTGCCCAAGGCCACACAGCTAGGCAATTATTATGTGTTTGGGGCCGAATTTGAACTCAGGTACTCCTGACTCCAGGGCTGATACTCTATCCACTGCACCACCTAGCTACCCCAGGAAGCATATTTCAGACACAGGGTATGCCACCATAAAGGTACAAATGTCAGAAATGGAGTTTGACAAATGAGAAACAGAAAGAAAGCAAATGACTAGATTGCAGAATGAAGGAAAGTGGGGAATATCCAATGAGGCTATAAAGATAGGTTGAAACAAGATTGTGAAAGGCTTTAAAGCTAGATGGGGGTGGGGGGGGGAGAAGAGATATTAGAGGGAAACAGAAGTCACTGAATGGTCACATGGTCAGATCCAAACTTTAAAAAAAAAGTAACAATGTATAAGATGGACTTAAGAAAAATCTCTAGTTGAAAGGTATACGTCTATGTGTGTGTGTGTGTGTGTGTGTGTGTAAAATTTACACCCATCTACATTTGCATTACTCAGTAAGATGTAAGCTACTTAAGGATGGGACTCAATCTCATCTTATCTTTGTATTGCCATTGTCATTGTCTAATGTAGAGTATCTTGATATAGTTGACCATTAATAAAGACTGGCCAGAGATACCTAGTACACAGTGGATAAATCACCAAGTCTTAAATCAGGATGACTCATAATCCAGCCTCAGACTCTTAACTGCTTGTGGAATCCTGGGCAAGTCACTTAATCACTATTTTCTTCAGTTTCCTCTGTAAAATGGGGAGAATATCATCACCTACCTGGGAAGAGTTGTTTTAAAGATCATATGATAGACTATTGAAAAACAGTACCATATCTGAGAAATAAAAAGTACTCATGAGCTCACTCGCTCTCTCTCTCTCTCTCTCTCTCTCTCTCTCTCTCTCCATGCATACACCCCACACACACACACACACATAGACTGGGATTACTCTGGAAGAAACAAAATTCTAACAATTTTGTGAAACTCTGCTTCACCTAAATCCAATTAAGTGCAGGTAAAGACAAGTGCTATCATTGATCCTCTTTGAAAAAGAAAGACAAACAAGCTACTTTTCCTTCTTTTTGAGATTAACCCCAACTTCCCATGTGTGTGCTTGTATATTTGTATGTGATTTTTTTGTGTGTTGTCTCCCCCATTATCTTGAGAGCAAGAACTTTTTTGCTTATTCCCTTTCCTTCCTTCCCACCCCCTCCTTATACTTAATTATATTGGAACTGATTGCTATCTTTTATAAATAAAATGGCTAATTAGAACAAATCCTGGCTATCTGCCTTTGTTAAAACAAATGTGTCAGTCATAAATTTCTCTTTGGCTTAATATTATGATTATTAATAACAGTAATTACAGTGTCATATTTTTAGTTGAACATTTGTTCCTTAATGTCACTATGTAATTGAAAACATTCATTTTTCAATTGCAAACAACACATTATTCACTGATTCCAAAATTTTTATTTGGGGAGGACTAAAACTAAAGCTTGTATTCTCTAAATGTTTTCATACAGATCTGATATGAATGGTGTCCAATTTGACAACTTTTTACTATAAAGGAGCAGCCTCAAGTTAGTCTCATTAGATCCATTAACAGTTTCCTCTAACTAAAATACATCTATTGAGATGTACTGAGAAGAATTAAAAATCAGAATTAACAGAACAGGGAGGCAGTGTGGTCCTTTAAAGCCTGAAGATCTGGGTTCATATCCTGACACAGAATTTACCCTCTAAGACTCAGTTTCCTATTAAATACAACAAGGGGGTGGGGCTGGTTAGCCTTAGAGATCCTTCTAGAGAAAAGAACCCAGGTCTAGTAACTTTGGGAAAGTAGACTATGGTGGAAAAAAATAGCCCTAGGAGATTTCAACTGACTCATACCAAGCTATGGCTACACAATCCTGGAATCTTCTACCCTTCCCCTGCCCTCAACCCAACTTTGTCGCTACCTTCTTCTACCCATCGATAGCAAACAATATGCTATGAAAAAAAAAAGTTTGATGAATAAATCTCAGTTCAACCTGCTAAAAAGCAAAGTAAATTGCAGACGGATCCAAATTTATGAAAACCTGAGTGCTGAAAGTCCAAAATTGTAAAGCTAAGAAATTAGGAATAATTCTTAGTTTTAGAAAAGTATTCTTGGGGACAGCTAGGTGGTACAGTGGATGGAGCATTGATCATGAAGTCAGGAGGACCCAAGTTCAAATGTAACTGCAGATACTTAATAATTATCTGGCTGTGTGACCTTGGGCAAATCACTTAGCACCATAGTCTTACAAAAAATTACAAATGTGTCACAATCAGATACCAGGGAAGCTGGAGGACAGATTGCCCCAAAAGATGATGAGTTTCTTTAACAGCAAGAATTTCTATTCCCTCTCCTATATCACAAAACAACAACAGCAAACCTTGAAATATGCCCCTAGTACAACACTATAGGTAATTGGAGGTGTAATCTTGAGTTTTTCATTTACATGAATAGTAACACCAAGTGTGGCTTCCTAAATGTATCAGATGAGAAATAAAATTAAGGATACTGAGCCCATACTTACTCAGAAGATTAAATTCAATTCAACACTTTATTTTTATTAAATGATCACTTATGGGTAAAGTTCAATGCTTAGAGCTAGAAATGAAAGAGAGATGAAAGAGTCCTTGCCTTCAAAGCCCTTATACTTTAATTTGAGGAGAGACATACAAATAATTATAATAAAAGTGAGACTATGATTAAGTGTATAGGAGGGGCAAGACAAGAGATTTGAATAGAGTGATCATTTATACATGAGAAAAGACAAAGAGAAGTGCCCTTAGCAACACTATAATTAAGAGAATTTGGAACTAGTTGAAAAAAAAATTAAACCTGAAGACTAGTCATTAATGGTGTGCTGCCAATGTGAAGGAAGCTCCCAAGGAATCTTGGCTTGCTCTGTTAATCACTTTTTTTTCAGTAGCTTAGATAAAAGGAAAGATGACAAGCTCAAAAGTTTTTCAGATGATGTTATCCTTGAAAGAATTGTCAACATGTTAAATGACAGCTATAATCCAATATAGTCAACAGGCTAAGAAAAATAAATTTAATAGAATAAAATTTCACATAAATAAATGTTAAAATCATATGCACTTAAGTTTTTTCTTTTTACAAAAATCAATTTCACAAGTACAGAATAGGAGAGGCATAGCTAGACCACTAGTTTTTGTTATGAAGGGCTTCTAAAAGAGTTCAAATTCTTTGTGTCCCAAGAATATGACTAGGAAGCAAAACAAAACAGACCAAAAATGCTTTCTGTCTGAATGAATGTTATTCTTTCTGTTCTGAGTATCAAAGCACAGATGCCATGTAAGCATAAATGGAAATTATTCTACAGAATAGTTAGAGTAGGGAATCATGCTACATGAGGGTGAGTTGAAGACAAATTGGTATGTTTAACCTGAAGAAGACATAACTTGGGGAGGGGGTCAGGGTGGTCAAGTATTTTGTAGGGCTTTCAAGTGGAAGAAGGATTAAATTTGTTTTGCTTAGCTCCAGAAGGAAGAACTGGTTGGCAATCATAGAGAAATTTCAACTCCAAGAAAGGAAACTAAATTTTAAAAATTCAAACTGTCCAAAAACAGAGGTAGTGGGCTCCCATTACCAGAGGTCTTTAGGAAGAAACAAGGACTAGGTATATGTCCAAAAATGTATGTCTGTATCATGAACCCATCACTTCTATGAAGAAGTGGAGTAGCATATATTATTAACCTTAGGCATCATGGTTAGTCATTGCAATGTGAAAATATGTTTTGCTTTACAATCAATGTTATATGAGGTTTTTCTTTTTTCTTTTAAATTGAAGGTGAAGTGAGAAAGGGGGGAAAAAAGCTTGCTGACTGAAAAATAAACAAAATGAAAAAGCAGAAAAACCTAATAACTGACTATTTTTCAGGGATGTTGTAAAGGGGATAACCACTCAAGACGGTGATGGCTAGAAGACTTCAGAGTCCTTTTTAACTCAAAAGCTGGGCAAAATTCTTTAATATTGTCAACAAAAAGGATCATAAAGGCCACAAATAAGTTGTATAAATAAGGTAAATGGAAGGACAACTCAGCAGATTTTCCTCAGATAAACAAAGGAGTTGGCAAGAAACAAAATGATATTAAAGAATATTTGTTCATCTCCTTTTGACATACCTATGATCAGGAAAGCAAAAGATTAAGAAATTGTAAATTCTCTGGCAAAACCTATTACAAAGAATGAGAAAGAAAAGTTCTACTGTTCCTCTTCTTCAATACATCAAGTCTATATCTCTATATATGCAAATATGTAAATAAATATCTATAAATATATACATATATATCTAACTATATATCTCTATAACTTTTCTACTGACCCATTTTTTGTTTTGTTCAACTCTGTGACCCCACTTGAGGCTTTGTAGCAAAGATACTGCAGTGATTTGCCATTTTCTTCAAATCCTAACTCAGACTTTTATTATCTGTATAATCTCAGTTAACTTTCTCAACTATACAATGGGTATTAAAATAATGCCTGCATTTCTCATTGTTATAAGGATTAAAAAAAGATAATATTTGTAAGGCACTTAGAAAACCTTAAAAGTACTATATGTCTTTTTTTTACAACTTGATAAATATGGAAATATGTTTAACACAGTTATACATGTATAACCTATATTAGATTTCTCTCTGTCAGGGGGAGGGGGAAGGAAAGAGAAGAAGACAGAAAAATGTGAATTTAAAATCTTTCAAAAAAATGATTGTTGAAAACCATCCTTCCATGTAGTTGGAAAAAAATAAATTTAAAAGAAAAAAAAAGTACTCTATAAAGATGTAAATTAAAGCATCTCTGAGGTACCACTTCACACCTCTCATACTGGCCAATATGACCAGAAAGGAGAATGATCAATGTTGGAAGGGATGTGGGAAATCTGGGACAATAATACATTGTTGGTGGAGCTGTGAACTAATCCAACCTTTCTGGATAACAATTTGGAATTATGCCCAAAGGGCAACAAAAATGTGCATACCCTTTGATACACCAATACCACTACTGGGTCTATACTCTGAAGAGAAAAAGTGAAAAAGGGTAAAAACATCACTTGTACAAAAAATATTCATAGCAACCCTATTTGTGGTGGCAAAGAATTGGAAATTAAGTAAATGTCCTTCAATTGAGGAATGGCTTAACAAACTGTGGTATATGTATGTCATGGAACACTATTGTTCTATTAGAAACCAGGAGGGATGGAAATTCAGGGAAGCCTGGAAGGATATGCATGAACTGATTCTGAGTGAGATAAGCAGAACCAGAAAAAACACTGTACACCCTAACAGCAACCTGGGGGTGATGATCAACCTGATGGACTTGCTCATTCCATCAGTGCAATAATGAGGGACAATTTTGGGCTATCTGCAATGGAGAATACCATCTCTATCCAGAGAAAGAATTGTGAAGTTTGACCAAAGACTATTACCTTCAATTTAGGGGAAAAAAAAACATTATCTTATGTAATTTTGCTATCTCTTATACTTTATTTTTCTTCCTTAAGGATGTGATTTGTCTGTCATCACATTCAACTTAGATCAATGTATACCACAGAAACAATGTAAAGACTAACAGACTGCCTTCTGTGGGGGGTGGGGGGAGGGAAGCAAGAATAGGGGGGGAAATTGTAAAACTCAAAATAAATAAAATCTTTCTTAAAAAATAAAAAAAGAGTATATAGCATTTAGCATTTATATTTATTTATTTATTATATTTATTATATTATTTATTATATAAAAGAGTATATAGTATTTAGCATTTATATTTATTTATTTATGTTTATTATATTATTTATTATATATTATATTTATATTTATTTATATATTATTTATATTTAGCATTTAGCATATAGTAGTTAGCATTTATAGTATTATAAATGCTAACTAGCAAGGTGGTGGTTGTAGTGATGGTGGTGGTAGTGATGGAAATGATACTGGAAGTGATACTAATAAGTGGTTAGAGAAAGAGGAAGAACAGCAACAGCAACATCAGAAAAAAATGATTATTGAAAAGAAAGGATTTTTACAATTAACTGTCCATTGAGAGTAGATGAATAAATTAACACACATAAAGAAAAGATAAAAATAAAAAGCTTTAAATAACTTTATAATCATCTATGTAAAAAAAAAGAAATGTACACAAAATGCATTGTAATTCAATCTATTTCTTAGAAAGTATAACAGGAGAAGCCAGATGCCAGCCCAGAAATCATCTCAGCCAGCATATATGTACTCAATCTTCCTGTCAAGGGGTACGACATGGTAGCCAAGAGAAATACCAACTGCCCTTGTTATATTCTAATAAAACTCATTAACAAAACAATACAGCAGGAAGACTGTAAATGATAACACTTTATAATTATAAACAATATATCACAGAACAGTGAAGAATACTAGAACAGAGAAGAAATCTGCAGAAACGTTGATATGATTTCCCATGAATACATGGGAATTGAAAAAGGGACACAGAATTATCCAGAACTTTTACTTATCACTAACTTCTTCCTGACACAAAAAATTCACCTTTTAAGTAAGAATCTCCTAGTGATGATATTTAATTGTGAATCATGGAACACCATGTTCTTGCAAGAATTAAAAGTATATGTAACCCAGGGGGGGTCAATGAAAAGGTGCAAGAAAGGCTGCGAATTACCTTTGCTGATTCATACACAATAAGTGCCTCAGAAAACATTAATGTCATTTAGCAATGGGAAAGGGGGTAGACCACGAATGTAGTAAGAATAAAAGATAATAGCTAGCCCAAATATTGCCCTAGTATTCACAAAATATTAACGACTAAGAAGATGCCCAGAATATTGGTTAGATCCATTTTGTAGGGCTTAAAGAAGGGAGCAGGTGGGATTCACTGAGAAAGCAAACATAGGTTATCACCTGCACTAGTGAAGAAAATAGATATACTGATGAGGTCACAGGTATATATCCAAGATACTAGATAGGTCCACAGAACTGAGTCAATTATGTCCAAAGTAAAGAATGAATAAATAAACATCTATGCTAAATCAAAAATCTTTGTTCTGTTTCCTCTATTGCTATTAATAGAATTGTGACAGGTGACAGAATGAGGCACAGAAACAGGCAATTTCTTTGGTGACCATTAGCTTTCACTTAAGTATTTATTGGACAAAAAGGGATTTGTTTTTCATGCCAATAGAATCTGTGTTCTAAAAAAAGGGTTGAAGTAATTTCTAATGGCTCACCCTTCAGAGTGTTAATAATTGATTTGATTTCCTATTTGTGATCCTCATTGTATTGAGAACTGAAAAGCAATTTTCTTTCCTAAAATATTGCTCCCAAATTTTTATTTTAAATGGGTGGAAGAAGCACTAAAGCATTTTGATCTTGGTGGGAAATATACACAAAAATATATACAAATATGGGATAAATAATATTTGAACTTATCTACTTCACAAGCTTGTTGTGACCTTAATATTGCAAAACTTCAAGTATTACTTTAAGTAATTACAATTATTATTACTGTAAGAGTTACTGCAACTAGATACTTTTTAAAATGAGATATTTTTAAAATGTTTTTGCCACCCTTAAAGTGTTATATAAAATATGAGCTACTATTATTATTATTATTATTATTGAAGAAAGATAAGGAGAAGTTGCTATCTACTATCATACTGGATTATGTTGATGGAGTCATACGCAACTTTCAAGAAAGCAAATTAAGTAAATCAGCTTTTCAGGACTACTAATCTTGACACTGTCCCTTTTAATTTTGCCTCACAAGTAATCAAATTTCCTAGAATATGCCCTGAATGATAATAAAATTGATAAAAAATTAAATATTTAACTTTCTTACCAAATAATATATAAGATCACATTATAAGAAGCTAAAATAAGTTTTTATTCACACAACAGATAGTTCTAGAGAACTGGCTCTAAGAAGGAAATAAACAATTTTGCAAAATTATCTTCTTCAGGATTACCCCTTTGATCCCCCACAATACATCTATCAACCAGGCAGGTGGAGATATTCACAACAATGAATATAATCATTGATTAATGGAAAAATCCAATGTAACAAATCTTAGATACATTTTACAAAAAGTAGGAGGTAGGGAAGACTAGGTGGCACAGTGGATAGAGCACCAACCCTGGAATCAAGAGTACCTGAGTTCAAATCCAACCTCAGACACTTAATTACCTAGCTGTGTGACCTTGGGCAAGCCACATAACCCCATTGTCTTGCAAAAACCTTTAAAAAAAAGTAGCAGGTAATGAATGAGCTTATTTCAAGCAATGCAAATGTTTGCTCAGTTCTTCCCTTTGCTTCTTATTTTATATCTCACACCATACTTCCATATTTTTTTCTGAAAACATAAATTGCTAAAGTGATTTCCATATACTTTACTGAATACTCCAAAAGTTCATTAGCATCTTCTGATACCTGATTTATTTTGATAATTTTGTTTTTTTCTCTCTGAAATTATGAAGATTTTATAGATGTTCAACCTTAATGGAGACGACAAACTAGAAAAACCACAGCAATTCAAGTTCAGTACAGGTTATCATGTACCACCTTGGTGCTTCACAAAAGGTTTCTATAGGCTCATACTTTGTATAGAAAAAAATTCTGTTTTAAATCACTAATTTTGTAAATTGAGTGATAGTATTTGTTGCAAAGTGTCAACTTTGTTGACCAAGTCCTTTTTTGCCTCAAACTTTTTTTATTTTCCAAAAATTTAAATTTAAAAATTATAGCATTGCCAAAATAAGCATAATAGAAGGTCATCAATTTTTATAAACAAGCTCAATCTAAAATGCAGGTTCATTTTCATCTTTAAAAAAAAAGCTTGAGGGAGCAGCTAGGTGGCAGAGTGGATAGAGTACCAGCCCTGGAGTCGGGAAGACCTGAATTCAAATCTGCCCTCAAATACATAATAATAATTACCTAGCTGTGTTACCTTAGGGAAGTCACTTAACCTTATTGCCTTAAATAAATTTTTTTAAAAAGCTTGAGATTGTTATTTTGTTATCATATCTAGAAAGTAGATAGTTTCTAAAGCTGCTTTATAAAATAAATATATGTAAACCAAATGACAAATTCAAAGTATATTTATTCATTTTCTTAGTGGAAACTTGGCCTCATTCTCCAATTTCTCTCCACCCTTTCCCCCACACATGGATCAGCACCAGTACCTCTCTTCCTCTGTCTAAGCAACTTTAAAATGATCTGAATTGAAAGTTGTTCTGCTTCTAACATTGTATGTTAATGGACTGCTAAAAATAGATAATACACAAACTGAGGACAGAAGTCTTAGGGGAATCATAGGAAAGTTATGAGATTCAATCTGATAAAGAGCTTCTAAGGCCGATTTAAACGTAATCCTACCTTCATACAATAAGACAATCGTCTGGGGCCTATGCTAGGACAAAAAAGTTTTTAAATTATCCGATAAATTTCCATCTAATTTGTGTTTTAGGCAATTCCCTGATATTCACAAAAAAATGTGTACAGTTTTAGCATTTTGATATCTAAAAAGATCATGTATAAACACACGCACCCACACACACACACACACACACACACACACCCTCATACACAAGAGAGGGGGAGAAAAAAGATAGAAGATGTGAAAAGGAGACAGAGGAGTAAGAGAATAAAAAGAGAGCATGAAACGGTGAGAGGAAGAATCTCTTAAAAGTTTGTTCCTCAAACAAGAAAACTGAATCTAGAGAACTAAAAATTCTCCACTAAATTTAATAAATGAAGATGGCCAAGATGGACAAATCAAAATACTTAGGTTTTTCCCTGCTGCATTAAAGGTTATTATTACCTTGACTACTACTCTGATGATACAGATCCAATTTAAATGTCTCTATGTTTTTGAAAAGAAATAGAAATGGAATTAAAAGAAGCACAAAAATGTTACATGATTACAACTTCTAAATAGAATTTATTTCTGTTTATGCTTAAGTCAAGCAAACATATTTGTTTCTGTAGTAATGCACAGGAATGATGGATATCCATTATGATGAACAGGCAGAGTAGCAGTAATGAGTAACAATTTATGCTTGGAATCAGAAAAACCTAAACTACAATATGGTTACTGACACATGCTAGCTATAGAAATATGCCAGGTCACTTAACCTCTCACTTTAAACTCTAAATTGTTTATTGGCAGAGAGCTGCATCATTGAGAGTTCTTATCCTTATCATGGGAGGTACACAGTTAGGAGATCAATAAGACCTGGAATCAGGAAGACCTGAATTCCAATCAGGTCTCAGACACTTACTAGCTTTGTGATCCTGGTTGACTAACTTAACCTCTGTTTGCCTTAATCCACTAGGTTAAAAACAGTCCATTTTCTGTGACAAGAACCCAATGGACCACATTGGCACACTATGATCCAAGTCAGATACAAGTGAATAATAATCCTTATCATAATAATGACTAAAGAATTTTAAAAGATCTTGATTATGCTCTGAAATGAGATTAAACCAACAGAAATTACACTGTTAGAAGGTATTTTCATATTACAATAAAGGTATTGCATGTATCTCAAACTACCATTTACAATCATTGTTTCTTTGAGAATACTACAGTAACAATAATAATAACAATAATAACAATAATAATAATAATAACTGGTGCTAGATCTTATTGGATCAGAAATTTATTTTTTTATATTTTAATGATCATATTTCAATATAAATGGCTTCCTTAAATATTGCCAGATTGCCAATGGGGTTCATGATACACATACAAAAAAAAAATTTAAAGAACTCCTGATCTGGGTATTAGAAACAGAAATTTACAAAAATATAAGGGACATAATATTTTCGAAGGAGTTTTGATCATGGTAGAAGGAGGGGATGTAGACAGATTTAAATGCACAATATATTGAATATTACTACAATCAGATGGTCTGGGGTAAATTGGTGCTGAATTTGTAGATTTGGTACTTATTAAAGCATGTCATTTAAACTCATGGGTGTCATCATATTTAATAAATACTCTCTATATACGTATAAACATATATTTGAATGCAAATTATTCTATATACATCTACACACATGCATACATACATACATCTATACCCTCATCTTTGCCCCCATCTGAACATCCATCCTAATGAAGATCCCAACTGAAAATGCCTAGTCCTGGAGTCCCTAATGGTTTTGAGTACAAGCTTTGTAAAATACTTTGGATATAATTGCTACCTAAAATTTTTACATTCCAGATACTTCAGACCAAGAGCAGCTAGGTGGCGCAGTGGATGGACCTTAGAATCAGGAGTACCTAGGTTCAAATCTGACCTCAGACACTTAATAATTACCTAGCCATGTGGCCTTGGGCAAGCCAATTAACCCCATTGGCTTGAAAAAATCTAAAAAAACAAAAACAAAACAAAAACAAAACAGATACTTCAGACCACCCTGGACATGAATCCCAGATCCCTCAGTAGCTATTCAAAAAATACTTGCTTACTCCTAATTCTTTACCTCTATAATCTATCTATTAGTCTGTACTCTTCTTCCCAGCAATCATGGTCAATACTTTTTAATCAAACTCAAACTCAAACTCAAAAAAAAAAAAAAGGTTCCCTTCAATAGTGAAGCATCATAAATTAACCAACTCAAAATAATGGCTAATTGATAGGTTATGACAAATTCTCACTCATTAAAGGACCTTGGACAAGTTACATCTCTTTGAGGTCTACACAATGTCTAAAGTCCTTTTTATGATTTTTACATTACATAGATTAAAGCATGGTCTACATCTTGTCAAATTTAAAAAAATAATCTAGAATATGATTGAAAACATAGAAAAGATTAGTACAATATAATAAAGAATTCAAAATCAGAACTAAATGTATATAGTGTTTTACAGTTTGATATAACCAAGAGTAAACACTAAGAAAAAGAAATAGTATTCAATAAAAAATGTTTAGAATACTGTAATACTGCAGTGAGAAAATAAGTTTAAAAAATCCTTATGCTGTTATAAAAAATAAATTTCAGTGATTTTTTTTTTGCTTAAAAATTTAGAGAAAGAATGGAATAATTAATTGTAGAGAGTGAAAATGCTATTTACCAAATGAAAATGGAAAAATTATTGAAGGTAAAATAGACAGGCTTGGTTTTATAAAAATTCCAAATAAGAAAAATAAAATAAGATTACAAAAAATATTAATGGTAAATATAACTGGAAAAAACTATCACAAAGGATAAGCTATAATCTAAGGATTAATATTCATTCTTCTTTATTTTGTTTGTTTCTGCAAGGCAAGGGAGTTAAGTGATTTGCCCAAGGTCACACGGCTAGGTAATTATTAAGTATCTGAGGCCTGACCTGAACTCAGGTCCTCCTGACTCCAGGGCTGATATTCTCTCCAGTACACCACCTAACTGTCCCCAGCATTCATTCTTTAATAAATGTTCAAATGCTTTGAAGAAACAATTTCTGATTCAAGAAACTCTGAAAAATCCAAAAATTACAGATAAAAATAATTTTGAATTACCAAGCTATATCAAAACAGAATTGAGAATTGGAAAAATGATTGTACCCTTTGACCCAGTAAATCAACTTCCAAGACTAGATACTTAGGATGGTATTTAAAAGAGAAAAAACTAAACTATTTTTTTTAAAAAGGGGGTGGGTAGGGGAAATTCATGTTCTTTTTAATAAAAAATTAAATAGAACCACTATTATCAGTAAAACAACTGAATATTAATTGTATAACTTGCATTGTTGATTTAATGAAATAATAGCATAAAATAAGTAAATTAAGAAGACTAAAAATTACAGTAGACTTATAAAAGGAACTATTAATGAAGAAAACAACCATAGTTGATTAAAACTATATAAAACAGGGGTGGCTAGGTGGCGCAGTGGATAAAGCACCGGCCCTGGAGTCAGGAGTACCTGGGTTCAAATCTGGTCTCAGACACTTAATAATTACTTAGCTGTGTGGCCTTGGGCAAGCCACTTAACCCCATTTGCCTTGCAAAAACCTAAAAAAAAAAAAACCTATTTATATATATAAATAGGTTGTTTTATAACAACCAGGAAGATAGAATGAGAAGTCAAAGAGAGTCAATTACTACACTATCTCCCTAAAAAACAGAATGAAAAATTCAATAAACAATACAAATTATCAAAAGAAAACTCAATTAAAATTAGCAAATGACAGGATATCTTGACAAAAGAAAAGCCATTAAAAAATTTTGAAGCAAAGTCAAAAATATAATTTAATAACATCACAAGTGGTGTAGCATCAAAACCGAAGTTTGAATTTTCAAGGCAAAATAAAATGAATAAGAAACATGATAAAAAGGAAGAAATCGAAAAAATCATAAGAAAGATATGTGTAGTTAAGAAATACTAAATAAAGTCAAAAATAAAAATCAAGATATTAAAAATAATATGAAAGACAGGCACAAGATGAAAGATATAGACACAACATAACAGATAAAAACTTTTGAAAATTGAAAAGTGAAGAAAATGAGAGGAGAAATATGGAAGCAGAAAAGTAAAACCAGAAAATACCACTACTGGGAAAAGTTTAGAAGTGATGAAGATAAAAAGTAACAAATCTAGAGGAAAGAAAAATTGAGAATTGTATTTAGGAAAATCAAACAAGAGGCAGGTTGGAAATTAACAGAATTTATTGGATCCCAACAGGAAATAAGCAAAAACTTGGGTATTATAGACATAACATAGACAAGTTTCAAAAACTATAATGACAAGGAGATGACTTTCTAATAATTGATGATAATGATAACAAAGATAATAACTGATATTTATAAAATATTTTACAAATATTCTCTCATTTGAATCTCACAAAGACACTATTTTAAAGATGAAGAAAATGAGATCCAGATTTTAACAGATTTTTGAACCTAGGAATCAATCTTCCTAATAATTCTAAGTTTGACATCATACACTTATCACAAGATGTCAGGAAAACTAGGCATTATATCTGAAAAAAACACTTATTTGAATTTTGTAAGATTTCACAAAAGTTTCTGGAATAAAAATAAACAGTATAGATTATGCAAAATTTAAGATGTATCAGTTTTACAGCGAAGCATATTTTTAAAAAATAAAAATAAAACAGAAATTTAATATAAAAAACATCTTCACAATTTAAGGCCAAAAAAACCCACATCTTGAAGCAGGCTTTTCTTTTATAAACTCAACATATAAGATCTTTGAAATGACTAATTTGTCATTGGGGTTTTCTGAGGAAATATACTGAAGAGATTTGCTATTTCCTTCTACTGGAATGATTTGCTATTTCCTTCTCCAGTTCATGATACAGTTAAGGAAACTGAAGCAAATGTAAGTTAAGTGATTTGTCCAAGGTCACACAACTAGTAAATATCTGAGCCTGGATTTGAACTTAGGCCTTCCTGATTCCAGGTCCAGTGCTCTATGCATTGTGCCACTTGACTTTCCTAACAAATTAACACAAAAACAAATACAAGGAAGGAAATTATTAAAATAAAGGATAAATTAACAAGATTATTAGCATCAAAAAGGAAAGATCACAAATGCATAAGGAGAAAAATCTATCAGAGTACTGTGCACAACTAAACACCAAAAAGAGGCCATAAAAGAAAAGAATGAAAATGCAAATTAATTTGGAAACATGATATCCAAAATCAATATCACTTCAAAAAATGTATGAACATCTATTCTCCAACAGTAAAAGGACAAAGACAATTTAGTTCTTTCTTAAAGAAAAGGCACACAAATTGTCAGTATCCATTTAAAACACTAAATAATGAAACAATGTAAACTTTAATAAGAGAAATGAAAATTAATATAACTTTGGACTATCCCCTTAGTTATTAAATTGGCCAAAATATTTTGATACAATAAAGTTCTATTTTAGCAGTATCCTAACAAATACAAGCACACTAGCTGCTGGTGCTAATAGATCTGACAATTAATGTAATATCTTTAGATAGTAAGAATAACAAAGATATTCATACCCTCTGACCCAGTTATTCTATTAGAATTATAAATTCTATAACCTTTGGGTGTTAAAATGGAAAAATAAAAATTACAAAAAATATTTATAGTAACTTTAGTTATGATAGGCTGGGGACTATACCTGTGAGAACACTCCCTCTATAAATGAAAGCTGGCACTCTCCCTACAATTTATAGTGTTAAAAGAGTTACCAAGAGCAGAAGTGTCAAAATGAAGTCCAATAACACTCCCTTTCAGCAAAACCAGATTCAAATGTTATTTGAAAAATATTTAACAAAATAAATAAAAATGCAATAGAATATAGATAATGTTAATGTGTTGGGTTTTTTAAAATCAATATGCAATCCAGGAAATATATGGAGTTTAGTGGCCCTCTTTCTATGAGTCTGACAAAATTGTGCTAGAAAAATCAGTAAAATGACTTGCACAAGATCCCACTATCTGTGTCAGGGAAGGCACCTGAATACAAGTCTTCCTAGTTTCAAGACCAGTTCTCAATAAACTAAACTAAGCTGTTTATGTGTATCATAAATCCTGGAAAAAAGAAGGGATCAGAGAGAAGCAAGGGGAGAGATTAAGGAAATATGAAGTGATATAGAGTGAAGAAAATAGAAAATGGCAATACAACAAATGATCATTAAATATGTAGTTTTTGGGGGGGGGAGAAGGATAGAATGAAAACAACTTAGATGAAAATAAACAAGAAAAAAGGGTAACTGATATTTTGTTAAATTAATATATTCTTTTTAACAAATGACTTGTAACTTTACATCACTTTCCATTTTACTTGTTGCTTTTAATGAGATATTTAAATTTAGAATTTAATGTTAACAAAAAAATCAATAAAATTTAATAAATAGTATAAGAAATGGTCAGAGAACTAATATTTTATTTAAATATCCACATAGATAAATCTATAACCTTCTCTTTAGTTATTAATAAGCCATTAATTAAGACTGCATACAAAGTCAAAAGAGAATCAGTCCCAGCTGCTCTGAAAAACTTAGAATCTAATTAGAAAGATAACATGTGGGTGTAGCAATATACATGCAAAGCAAACAAGAGGGAACCTTGAAGAGGAAAAGAAAGGTAGAGGGGTAAGAGGTGCTTCCTGAAGATGACATGAGCAATTTTGTAGCTCAAGATAATCTTTTACATGATTTTATTTTCTCTGATTTTTTGCTGAGATTCATTTATAATCAATCATTTTAAAGAAGATGCCTTAAGCAGGTGTTTTTACCCTTTTTATATCATGGTCACTTCTTCGGCAATCTAATCAAAAGTTAAAGACTCAGGAAAATCTTTAAAAAGGAATAGAATAAAATATGTAGGATTACAAAAAAATCTCAACAAATTTACATGCTAAACTCTAGGTTAAGAATCTTTGCTCTAAAGCAAGGTTTAAATTAGAACAATAAACTTGGGGCAACCTACTACAAGGCACCACAAGTCCTGGAAAAGATATATTTGTGTGTGGGCATATATAGCCATATACAAACATTTACACAGACTTCTACAAATGTCTAACTTTTAAATATTCTAATATCTGCACACTTAAACCCTATAATGATTATTATATAAGGCATGCAAAGGAGTAGAGACAAATTGAAAAAATGCAAAATGACTAAAAAAACAAAATAATATAAACTTCAAAGCAAATTCTCTCCTTAACAAAACTTGCATTTCATATAGTATCCCTTATTGAATTCAGAATATATATCTGATAAAGCCATCAGAGCAACATGGGCATTTCCATTTTAATTTTTAAAATAAACATTTCTAGTATCTGATAAAGGAATAATACTAAAACTTTTTTCTACCTGTTAACACACACACACACACACACACACACACACACACACACACACACACAAAATATGAAAATTCACTAGGTTAAATGTAAACCCCTTCATGTCACCTCCTCCAAAAAGTGAAGAGACTAATATTTTCTTAACAATAGAAAATTTCCAGTTGGAAAATAAAAATTGGTAGTTTGTCAACTTTTCTTTTCATCTCCAAAATGTAATTTCAAAAGAAAGTGTGTATCTATTAAAATTAGGTTGAAACCACTGTACTATCAGTTTTTCTTTTTATCCATTATTTCTACCTTCAAACAATTTTTCGGACAGTTAAGGAGATAAAAATATTTTTCTTGAAAAGAGAAAAAAGAAAATTTAGGTTTTAATATGAATACAACATTCTATATCCTGAAAGCACACAAGTCCTAGGTAACCTAACTTTAATAAAAAGCTTCCTAAACCCCTTTTCCTTTTTGTTCCTTTGAGAAAATGGTGAAGCAATTTACATTTACAGCTTAGTTCCTGTTTCCAAAATACCCCTTTAACTTTTTCTTTTCTCTTTTTATGGTGGGTATAAATAGCACCAAATTGTCAAATCACAGCTATTTTGTGTGCTACCTATACAAATAGGTCTGATTCCTGGCAAGTCATAAAACAATGACTGCTGAATTCCATAGTCCTTTGATATCCCAGCTTGTCTGCAGGGCTTCAAAGCTGTCCTCCAGTACTTTTCTTGGGGCACTACTAAAAAACAACTTCTACAGAAACACTCAAAAGATAAAATGTCTCAGCCCTATAAACACTACACAGACACACAGTTCTACAAATCAGATTAATCTACAACATTGCTATAAGCTTCAGTCATATGGAAAAACTTCATTCTCTGTTTGTATTGTGTCAGAAATTTGGATCAACTCATTTCTCCTTTCTACTACTCATCTAGTTCTCCATCCATTCTCTCCTGGCAGGGTTTTCACCCTCACCCTCAAAAGAAAAAAAATTAGTTTTTTTGTACTGAACTTCTGCTCTCCAGATATATGAATATCTGTATGAATACTGTAGGTATTCCACATCAAATTTAATTCTTCAGAATCATAAAACTCATTTATACTAGTGCTTTACCACTAGAATAATGCCTGAAAATCAGCATTATAAAGGATATAAGCAGAATGTGACTCAAAAGCAAAGAAAATGATTTATTTGTGGTGGTTGGGGAAAGAGATGATTCTTGTCTAACTTACAGAAACCTGTCTTGCAACTTTATAGCCACATCCTATTTATGTTTTATCTATTTTGCATTAGCTTTAAGTATAGGGCCCAGCATATAGTATATATTTAATAAATGCTAGCTAATTACATCAACAAAGATACACACTTAGACATATGCCCGCCCATTAAAAGTGCTATTTGTTGTTAAGAAATGGTAATTGAGATTCTTCACAACCATGACAGTGAGATGATAAAGAATAATTCAGTATAAAATTTGGCAAATCACAGTTTGGTACACACTGAGCTGGACACTGTCAGGGGAAGGTTTTTAACCTCTCCCACTGTCCAAAGTTTTATTATTTAAAAAATTATAAAGGTTACATATAGCCACTAAAACATAAGGTGGAAGATAGTTTCTCAGGTTTCCCCCACTCCTGACAATGGCAAGAAGCCAAATCATTTTCCTTAATACAATACTGCTGGCAGCTCCATTATAATAGGCCAGTTTTAATGGAAAAACTATTCCAAAAGATAAAAGCAGGTAGTGAATACTTAATCTTTGAGCTAACAGTCAAACAATATAACCTAGCCTTTCACATGGGAGAACTCATCCTTTGGGGTATAGGAAGGAACAATGAACACTTAAATTCTTCAGTCTTACCCCACATGCTCTTTTCTTCTTCACAGTAAGAATAAGAAAGATTCTATGCCAAAATAAGTCCAGAATATAATCTTACAAAGGTTACCATAAATGTTTTTAATGTTAATTCCAGTTTCATTTTTGGATCTCTTCTTTCCTATATCTGCAATTATACATACCTATTAAATAGCAAAAGGCTTTATTTCTGGAAAACCTAATTAATGAATGGATATATAGATGTAGATTGATGATAGCTGGATAAAATTGTTCATAATAGTTTTCTTTATCCTAAAAGCAGACATTTCAAAAAATGTGAACCACTTGTCTAGAACTCTTTACTCAATATATAGCTTCCTTTTCCTTTCTTTGCAGTCAAAATTGGCAGGTCAACCTGATCCTAAATTTCCTCATAATATGATTATGTAATCCCTCACATTTAGTTTTTTTCTCTCTTTTCTTCATAGAAAATAAGATCAGCTAAATGCATTAACATACAACAAAATTCTAAACATGAGTGATAAAAATGCATACAGAGTAACCTTTAATCCATGCTATTAACTGACTTTATTCTATCTTGGCACGTTTGAAGTAACTCATCTAAGGATTAGTTAGGCTTTTATACACTTCTTTTTATCAGGAGTCTACCATTCTTGATTTAGTTTTGAGAGAAAAGGGTTTGCAAAAACTATAATAATCTCACAGCTGGAGATGGCTGGAAAGTCCGTTAGTACTCATTGTGTCCTTAATTTGCAATAAGCCTTTGTGCCCTTCTACTCCTCATTTTACATGCTGAGCAGTTTTATCACTGATAAAGTATTTATAAGTCAGTTATTTTAGATTAATGAATAAACCACCAAACTTTTATGCAAAATGACAATGAATTTTCTCCTTAAAACACTGTAATTTATCTTCAGTGTCTTGATTGTATGAAAATCTTAACTGCTTATAATTTGTTTTACAACAATTCCAAGGCCAGATACAATTTTTAAGTATTATTTTCCAAACAAAGAAATAGAAATTTTCAGTAACAACTAAAGCCTTGAGGCAAATACACTGATCTAATCAAAGTTGTGAATTCCAAAATCTCATCTTATTTCAGCCTTAAAAAGATTTTGTTGGTCACTAACTTAGAGTTTATGTAAAGTGATTACTGAATAATCCTGATATTTAACTTCATCAAATTTTTCAAGGTGGATGAACTTTGTTTAATTAATTGTAGATTCACCCTGAACTAGATTTTTCAGGCCATAATTTAGTATTTCCTTTACACCTCTTAAATTTTAAAGATAGCTAGTATGTTTAAATAGCCAGTTGACAAGGCTATACATATAAATAATTTTCATAATTATGCAAATAGCTTCAGAGTTATCAAACAAATCTCCATAATAATTTATCTTAAGCAGATTTTTGAAATATTAGCACTTGTGAAAACAAAAATTTATGAAATTGTCACATTCCAAGGACTGGAGTCACATAGAAATATTCAAGTTACTCATTTTCTGTTCTATCAATTCCTGCAAATCAGCAGTTCAAATCATCTAACCCAGTAAATATCCCTGCAAAATAGAGATGATAGTATCTAAAACTAATAGGGTCAAAGAAATTCTGCAAAGGCATTGGAAAATCTACAGCAGCTGTTTAACTTTGCCTTTAATTAGAATATCAAAAGTTGAAATGTTCTAATACAGTGCTGGTCTTTAGTAACCAGATCATTTCCATTTAATTTTCTGCCAAATCGAATGGATAATGCCAACAAAATTATTCCATAGCTAGTCAATTTATTTGACAATCTAATTTTTACCAACTAATAACTTTTATTCATATGTATAGTCTCCAGAGCCACTTCTTGATTGCTGAGGTGCCAGCCATACAAGATAAAGACCAAATATTTAAACATTCAGCATTATAAAAAACCCACTTGCAAGAACTACTGATTACTGAAAACATTTTAGCTATCCAGGAAATAGGATTAGACTAAAAAACAAAGGCATATTTATAATATACAACAATTATTAAGCCAGTCTTTGCCAGAATTTATATGGAAAAGGAGACAAATCATCTCACTTTGCATTCCCCAAAATTCAATGGAAAGCTTTTCTGTTTATCATTTGTTTATCCTCAATTAGCTCTTAGTTCTTACCTATAGCATCTTAATAGTTACTAGAAACAGTATGATGACTTTACCTATAGCATCTTATTAGTTGCTAGAAACAGTATGATGACATTGGTTTTGATATTTAAAAGCAACAGAATGTTTTTGCTAATTTTAAGTGGAACATTTGGATTCATTTAAGGATTTCCATTCCATTAGAGTATAAATTATTCATCTTAATTTTTGAAGAATAAGGATGATAAAGAATTTGAAAAAAAAATCATGTAACTATGAGGAAACAAAAATACCAAAGGGCCAAAGAATTAAGACCCTTAGTTATACTTCATTTCCCATTTGACTCATGACAAGATTCATGCTAGCACAAACTCCCCAAATTCAGTTTAAACTAAATGTTTTAAGAGTGAGCATGATTCTGTCTCAGATTTTTTTTTAACCAGGCTGGTTTTCCAAGACAGTCAATCATACTGCCATATTGTTAAAGAAAATATATGAATACAACAATGTTTCTGGTCAAGAAAAGCTACAGCAAAGTCCTCTTCTTGGAGAGCACAGAAAAGGTGGTGGGTTCTGAGGGAGTAGATGCAACTAAGTCTATGCTATCAACACTATCTCAGATATTCAAAAATATGGTTCAAATTATGCCTCAAGATGGAAAACACAAATATTGGGGAAATTTTCTTTTCTTTAATCAATTTATATTTCTTGTTTAATTTTTGCATTTCTCTTTAGTTTTTTAATGATGAAAAACTAAAGGAGAAAAATGACAATGAATAAAAATAATTATACCCTAAATGATTTGAACTTATTAATCTAAATTATATTTAAATAAAACACATTAGGGATCCAGTCAATGTATGTTGAATTGAAAGCTCACCAAAATTAAAGTTTCTTCATGTACATAATCTTTATTTAAAACTAGATTTCAAATTCAGTACAAACATCCTTCAGCTTTGAGAAATTTAACTCCATAAATTTTTTTACTGTCATGTCACTGAAATGATTTTTCTTTTTTTAAAAGTGACAGAAATTAAATTACAGTAAATTACCTGCTGCATATTTTGTGCACAAATTTAACTAGTGCATAATCTTAAATTACACATAAGTCCTAGTTCTCACAGCACATGGCCAGAAAGAAGTCACTGGTTCTATCCCCATGGAGATTCAAGATATAAGAGAAATGATGGCTTAGATAGAATTTAGAACCTAAATAATTTAATTCTTTTAAAAACTGCTTTTCTGAAAGATTGTCCCTGTGGAACTTAAAAATTTTTACTGAATAAGGATATAGATATAGAACAAAATAGCGGGCTTGGTGATATTTTTTCTTTTTAAACTAAATAGTGGTATAGATTTCAGAAGAATCTATATATAAAATATATATTACTAGCTACTTGAAAAGGTTTTTATGCTTCTTAATAAGTTCTACTTCGCACTCAACTTCACACACACAAAAAAGTTGATTAAGGATGCAGGAGTTAGGAAAACTATCCCTAGTATGTTCCAATACTTAAAAAGCTTATACAACAAAGATTCTCTAGAAAAAACCTTTAAAACTGTTTTTTTGGGGGGTTTTTTTTTTACTCCTGAGTAAGCAAATAATACAGGACATTTTTCCTCTTCAAAAGTATGGCACTCTGTCTCTTTAAATTCTAGGCCTGCCTATGGCCCACACTCAATGAAAGCCCTATGTTTGCTGGCCTCCAGCCCACAATGTCAAGTAGCTTTCTTGCTATTGAATTTCAAGATTATTCTTTTTTGGATCACTTGCCCTTTAGTTTTTAAGCATGTCAAAGTAAAAATAATGTTTTTTTTTAAATGTAAAGAAAGCTTTAATTTTTTCTAAGTCTACAGAACACCTTGTCCCTTAGGTCTCTTCTAGGAAATATGTTTTCATTATCATACAAGTATGTATGTGTACACTTGTACACTTAGAATTTAAACAATTCTTGTTTTGAGTGTCTGTGTAAACATACACATATATGGCTCATTACCACAATTTTGCATCTATTCCTATCCTAACGGTCCTATGCATATGTTTAAATTTGCCATAAAAATTGAAGACTCAGTCATACTCTAGAAAAACATTCCTGTCTTCAGAATCCAGTTCTGTCAAGTTTTATCATGGAGTATTATAATATTAAGCAACCATTCATGCTGTTTCATCACTGAAGCTTAGGCTTTGTAATTACTGAACAATATACTAAAATTCTAAAATTAACCAAAATCTAAAAATTAAGACCAATTCACCATGTCCAATAACAGAGATCCCTTGTTTTATTCCCAATCAAATACAGTTCTCTTTTGAAGAAAGTAAAACCAACATAATAAAAAGCATCTGATTAAATGATGTAGGTACAATTTAAAGGTCACACCAAAGGAAAAGAAACATCATATAATACTGATCATCCCTTCAGTAGTCACTGGATATAATGCTACTATCTGTAATTGGTAGCAAAGAAAACTTCATTTGCCATTTCCATTTAAATAATTAATCAAGAGATGCCCAAAGAGAAAGCTCAATTTTTGATATAATTTTTATAACATTGTATGTGTATTCAATCAGACTTCCAAAATAACAATTTAAAATTCTCCTCTAATGATATTATACCTACTCTCACAAAATTATTCCTACGTTCACTATTTCAGTAGTTGACCTGATAATTACATCATAGTTCACATACATTTAAACACTTAAATAGAGAAAGGGTAGTTTCCAGAGATCATAGAATAAATCACTGCCTTTAAATGATTTTTCACTTCATGTATTTAAAGTAAGTTGATCCCACCTGTTTTATCATATTCACTGAATAAAATGGAAAATTCATTTTCATTACAGAAACAGTTGCTTTTTCTTCTTTCTCATAAATAAAGTACTGCTTAAACCATGTACTTAACATTAAAATATCTTCTGTAAATTGACTGCCTACTTTTCACGCTGCTGCAATTGATTATATTGCAATGTTTTTAGCTGATATTACTTCCTTCAAAATGATACATTTAAATGTCATCAACATTAACCCAAAACACTCATCCATAAGAAACAAAATCATAAGCAAAACTTCACCTAAGAAAATTATCTTCCCATAGCCAAAAAGCAAATAAGTACAAATTAAAATGAATGTTACTAGTAACCAGTCATCCATGTTTCAAACAGCAATATCCACCCTGTCAGGAACGAAAGTACATAAAATAGCAAAAGCAAACTACATGGGACAGGGCAGTCTTTGGATTCAGAACACAGGTGTCGTCCATCCTGTAGTTGTAATTTATGTTATGTAAAATGTCTTTCTTATGTAAAATTTCCTTCAATGAACAATTGAAAAAATAAACACATATCAAAAAGTCTCCCCAAAATCCAATATATCCATGAAAGCTGCTCAGAGCACTCAGGGGGCTAAGTCACTTCCCCAGGATCACAGAACCAAAATGTGTCTGAGGAACTTAAACCAAAATCTTCCTGATTTCTATAGCCAGAACGATATCCACTAATACCAACCACCTCTCAGCACAGAGGCTTTTAATTACAATAGCATTCAAATTTACCATATCTTATGATAAAAACACCATGTACACAATGGTAGGTAGATATTTCTTCTTTTAAAAATTAATTATAATTATGAAGCACATATGTGCTATGAAGTTTTTCAAGAAAATATTCAGAAATGGTTTTTCACTTAAAATACATGAAATATTAAAAAGCTTCTCAGAGATGATTCTCCTCTGTTTTACTCATGTCCTCAACAAGAATACAGTAATTACTTTTACTGTAAAATGCTGTGAATACTGTAAAATAAAGATAATCTATACTACAAGAATCTCTGTATATATTTCTAACTGTGCAACTGCACTCCATATGCAGCACAGCTACAAAGGGATCAAATTGAATATAAAAAAAATTCTATGAAAATTAACAATTGCAGCCAAAGTTAAATCAATTTCAAAAAATCAAATTATCATTTTCCTTAAAAAAATTTAAATCTTATAGAAAAATTACAGTAAACATGTTTAGCATATAAAATGTAATGGCAAAAAGAAGGGGAAAGATTCTAATTTCCTGATGTTCAATCTTTAGGAAATTTCTTTTTAAGTTTCTCACAATCATGTTAGGCAACTAAATTTAAGATTTCCATCAAAGCATTCCAAGTACTTCAGGAAAACAGAAATTATCTTCTTTATCAAAGAATATGCCTTAAAACCAACTCCAATCATTGTCCATTGAAAAAAAATTTTAACAGTATATGAGTATTTTGCAAATGAACAGTAAAATATATTATTTAAGCAATTTCCATTAGAATTCTGAAATAAATATCCAGTAGATTTAGCAAAAAAAATCCATAGAGATTTTAAGGACTCAGGGATTACAGGACAGTTCTAACTAATTTTAAAAGACAGCAATAGATCCAAGTTCCCAGTTACAGAAATACAAATACAAACACCTTATCCTGTAAGTACCAGATGATGAATAGTATAATTCATGCCAGAACAATCAGAAGACAGTCAATTTTAATTAATGAAGAAGAACATGTATGTCTTTTGTTTGCACTGCTCTTCACTACTACCAATTTTTTACCAACTTATTTCACAGGTGAATTTTTTAATCAATCAATTAAACTTCCTTTTGGAAGCTTTTGTAAAAAAAAGAGTCTACATAGATTTAATTTACTGACTAAAATGAGGTTTGGGCACTAGAGATCTTAAGTTTTCTAAGTCATCATCTCTTTCCAATCCATTACCAACAAATGATTAAAAGGTGAAAGCTCTATTTATCAGAAAACACAAAGCACCATTTTAAAAACAAATCATATCAATAACTATTAAAGCATAGCTAACTCTTTCATGTCCCTGGTTGTTGACTTTAGAAATGAAAATGAATATAACCCAAAAAAACAAAATCAAGACTTGTCTGCTTTACTGTATCAAAACAAGAAATCTATTCTCTAACTTTAGAAAGCTAATTTTATTAACTCTAAAATAAGCAAAATTTCTACATCCATAAAATGTTAGTCAATTTTTAAAATACACAAAAGAGTGGTTATAGAATGGATCTGCTAGGACAGAAATACAAAGAACAACAGCTGTTAATTAAGCTTTAACAACTTAGAAAAATGGTCCCTTGGTAGCCAAGATCTTTCCTATAAATTTCACATGCAGTTTGTTTACACATCATGTAGTCAACTGTTAGGAATATAGAAGAAACTGAGCTCTAGTTTGTTACATAATAAATAATAGAATAGTGGATGATGGGAAGGAGGCAAAAAAGGCTAAAAGTCATTTCAACCAACCTACCTCCTTTTTCTACTTATATTCCATTATTTAAAAACAGATTTTTTTCCTAACTTATCTTCCTTTATATTATATGCAGCAAAAAAAAAATTAATTAAAAAACAAATTACATGCAACAACTATTTTGGAACAAAAGGGGGGGTAGTCTATGTTCAATAAAATAACATTTTATAACATAACAACCAAATTACAAGTATTATAATTTAGATCCCAAGTGGTCTAGCAAAAAGCAATTCTAACAAGCTATTGATAACTTCAGTTTTCCCACCATTATACAAGGTAAAGTTAAATGTCAGTAGAGGATTTTGATTTTAATGTTATACCATGTCATTATAGCTTTTAATTAAGTGTACAAGTAAACTTTGTTTGCACCTATATATTCAAAGACTAGCTACAAAAGAAATCAACAGTCAAAACATCTAAAGAGTAAACACAACCTGAAACACATGTTTTTGAAACTTCTCTACCTTACTAAAAACAACCAAATACCAATAGCCAGCTTTTCTTATCTTCATGATAAGTCACATCAGGAAGGGAGATATCAAAAGCAAGGAAAAAGCTTAGTAAAATAGTACTACATCAGGAAGGGAGAAATCAAAGGAAAAAGCTTAATAAAATAGGCTTTTTCCCCAAAACAAAGAAGGTTTTTATTATTCAACAACTCATATTAATGAAATTTTTTTTTTGGGGGGGGGTATGGTTGATAAAAAGTCCACAATAGGGGTGGCTAGACAGAGCACAAACCCTGGAGTCAGGCGTACCTGGGTTCAAGTCAGGCCTCAGTCACTTAATAATTACCTAGCTGTGTGGTCCTGGGCAAGCCACTTAACCCCATTTGCCTTGCCAAAAAAAAAAAAAATTCCACAATAAGGCTTATTTTTTTTCTTTAATAGTTTTTAAATATTCAAAACTAATGGTTATCTACCATAATCAGACAAATAAAAAGTGAAATACTGGAAATATTAAAAGGAATAATATAGTTTAAATTTATAGTAAGCTATAAATTATCCATATAATCTACTGCTGCTATTGTACTTTAAGAAAAAAATTATAATTGAGATTTTTCCTTCTTTGGGAAGGAAAAGCACCTAAAGTAAATGAATTATAATCCCTCATAAAAGGACTGCTATCAGTGCTACAAAGGCAAATAGTTCATGAAAAGACTATCTTTTCTTCAATATTTAGAACTTCAAAAAGGTAACAGTTTTGATAAAATTATATATCTACTTCAAGATGGAAAAACAATTTCAGTAATGAAATGCATGGGTATGTATACACACATTAATGTAGACACAGGCATACATACATATACACATTTTGTTATAATTCTATTTAGGCTCAACAAATGGATTTCAAAAACAAATAATAAAAACATTTGAATGACCATTTGTTGAATACACTACCAAAGATATTCTTGCTTTATTTAGAAATTAGATAATCTCTGATATTCCTTCTAATGCTAAGATTTTGTTAACTTGTTATTATTCTGCGTGCAAATATTAAGCATGAAAGGACCCCAGACATAATCTCATTTTTAAGTTCCTGACATCTCTGAAAGAGTTACAACGTGAAAATCCCAGTTCATTTAATTTTATACCCAAGTGGATTCTGTACTGGTTGCAAACAGTTAAGAACTCGCTAATTCACATAAATTCCAGACTTTTTCTTTGAAAACCCACATCAAAACCATCAACAGATGACTAAAGCAGACAAACAACCTTTCTTAGAAACCGAGGCCCACAGGTGGAAGGGATCCTAGAATTCATTGCCCAACATCCTCATTTTATAGATGAGGAAACCAAGGGGCAAAATGACTCAGTGGTACAAGATCCAATAGCCAGGTAGTGGGCAGGTATTTTCTTCCAAGATAATCAGAATAAAACTAACAGATAGCTAACTAGTAATAAAAAGTTGTTGTAACTGAAGTGGCAAGTCATAAAACTAATAATGCTACATACTTATCACAGGGAGTTTTAAAAGCAATTGAAAAAAATGACACATATAAAGGCAACATTGTTATGTTTCAATGTCCAGGTTAAAATCAAGAGAAAGAAGAAGAAATTCCAGTTTCAACAATTATAGAGCTGGATTTTTTTTCTTCCCTTGACCAAAATGCTTCTCTATTACTTCCCCACAACTAGTTTTTATTGGATAACAAGCAGAAATCACACAACACTAGGTTACCCTTATCAACATCATTTAAGTCATTAATTATATGAACCCAATCTGAAGCAGACCTTAGGAAGCATCTTTTTTATAATAATATTGTTTTTGCATGTTAACTACACTCCATGATTCACCATTCCTATCACTCTTTTTGTAGACTTAACAAGATCTACAAAGTTGTTTTGGCTTCCCATCATTAGGTGGTATATTCCTGGGAGATGTTTAAAGACTGTCTTTTTTTTTTCAGTCAATAGTTAATCATTCCTAATGTCACAAATGAACATTTTCCCTTCCTTTCTCACATCTGAAAATAATTTAAAATAAATTTTACAATTTTCAAAACTGTTGGAAAAATTTTTTCAGGATTTTGATTTTGGAAATAATACACCTATCAATCAAGTATTTATCATGCATCCCATTACCTGACAGGCCCTGGGGTGAGGATACAAGTAGGAAATGAAAGAAAAAAAAATCTCTCATCAACAAGTTTTAAGTTCTATCTGGGAAACAATATGTTAATGAGTCCAAAATACAAACCTAGCTTATACAAAGTAATTTGAGAGCATGAGACAGGCATGGAGTGATGAGGAGACAGCTCATGAAAAGAATCATTTCAGTTCAACTATTTTACTTATAAATACACACACACAAATACACATACAATATTCTTCATCCACAGAGAGAATCTCAAATGGAAAGTGAGTTGTGTATAAGCCAGGAAAGAGAAGGGAGAAAACCAAAGGCACAGATCACTATTGTGTGTGAGATATAAATTTTTTTCTTTTTCACTATCTTCTCATAAAGGTCCTAATTACTCTACTGGGTTAATTCCTATTCATATTAGAACATTTTTTCAACAGTAATTTAATGTAAACAGCATGTGCTGCCTGGTGTTTTTAGCTCCTTTTGGGGGGGCATCCATATTTGATAGGCTTACTGCCTTCTCAAGCACAATGTATACCATACAGTATCTTATGTAAGTTACACACTCAATGGACATTTGTTGATCAGATAACCATTACACTCAAATAGTCCCTGAAGTGTGATTAGTTATAGCATATATAAGATCTTCAAAGTGCTTGCTGCCCTTTTTAAAAATTTTTAAATTTGAATAGCTTATGTTGGAAGCATGAAGAAACATTACATTATTTCTACTAATCAGCAGTGAATTTTTCCTTTGGTCAATGGGACCAAAGGATCACACAGCAGGAAGCAACCTAGTGGTCTTAGAATAGAAAGCTACCCTTACCCATCACTTAAGCAAATCCCCTTATTTTATAGGGGAGAAAAATTGAAGAGCATTGAGATTGAGATACTAGCCCAAGATCACTTAGCTATTAAGAAGCAGAAAGAGATTCAAAGCTGTTTTGCATTTTCATTTACTATATGCCAAGCCATGGCATCTCTTATTTTTCTGTATCAAAAGCTCTAAAATCAAAATTTCTTTTACATACACAGGTTAGGTTTAAAACTTCATAAGGGCTTTGAAAAAAAGACTATTATTGTAATTGATCATTTTTCTTTGGAACATTTGCATTCATTTCTCTGCAACAACTTTTGGGAAAACTATATTCTCCCCAATAACTTAAGGCAACAATAGCATTAAGAAGTAGAAAGGACACTGGATAATCTGGAATACACAGTAATAACTAAAATTTAAAATAAAACATTATGGTAATATAAGCTAGGAAGGAAAAAGAAAGTTCAGATTATAAGGTAACTAAATTTTAAATGATGATGATTCTAAGAATCTTGGGTAGAAAATGGGTCTTTCATTCTACATGGCCCATGGCCTTCTCTTAGTAACATGGTGGACGTGATTCGGACAGATGAGAAGATTGGGAATAATGCAAATAAAAGCACAATACAAAAAAAGAGAAAAAATTTTATATAGGACAATGATTCACTAAAACACAGACCGGATGCTTTAATGAATGGAAGTAAAATTTTGAAGTAAAAGTTTCTTCCTAATTGTCTAACTGGCATGATTAAACCCTAAGTTATTTCCCTGTTTGGTTCTGCCTCACCAGTACTCCACTGGTTGTTTCTAAACACCACCCCCAAACACACACACACACACACACACACACACACACACACACACACACACACACAGAGAGAGAGAAAAGCAAACACTCCAATTCACACTGAAAAAAATCTATCCATACAAGGATGCATACTATGGTAAATGGCTAGAGAGAAAAAGATCAATGGCCAAGGAGTGCATTCACCCAAAAAATAAAATGCACTGTGATATCTGTTTTCATGTCTAGGTTATCAAAAGGAAAACAATGACTCAGTCAGTCATGAAATCTATAATATTACATGGGACAAAATGAGAAGCCTTCCTTTTGAATGACTAGCCTTTCATGAAGGAAAAACACAACAAAACAGCATAACAAGAATTCAGTTCTACACATCACAAGGAAGACCACTACAATGTTCAGATAGAATTAAGATCAATATCTATGAATCAATTCAAAAACCACATCTTCATCATAACAGTTGTACTTTTCTTTTTAGTTTTTTTTGTTTGTTTGTTTGTTTTTTGCAAAGCAAATGGGGTTACATGGCTCGCCCAAGACCACACAGCTAGGTAATTATTAAGTGTCTGAGACCGGATTTGAACCCAGGTAACTCCTGACTCCAGGGCTGGTGCTTTATCCACTGTGCCACCTAGCCATCCCTGTACTTTTGAAGTATATGGGAAAGCAATAGTGCTCATTTCAAAATGCTGACTACTACAGATTATTACTTTGTTACAAAGTTTTTCTAAAACCTTATTTAGGACTCTAAACAATGTAAACAAGTCAAACATCTTAAAAACTCACCCACCCACCCCACCCCCTTCCCTTATCCTATCCAGGTGCTTTGTAAAAATCTGTCAAAATGATTTAGTATATAAATTCAACAATAATGATTAAAGTCAGGATTAGAGAATGCTAAATCAAAGTACAGCTTCTGGGCTTAGACTTATTGTTTTATGCTTTTTCTATCTCCCTCTTTTCCCCTCACTCACCCTCCCCCAAAAAAATTGGGATCTGGCTTCAACTGAAAAACCTTCAAATTATACTAGTAGTCAAATTAGCTTACAGAATTATACTACTAACCATCAAATTAGCTTACAGAAAATAATAAGCAACAGATTTAATATCATAAATGTCAACTGAACAGATTGCAATGTTAGAAATAGCTATAATTAGAAAGAAAGTTCACTCAAATGCACATCTTACTGCAAATGAAGGCATTAATATTTAACATGAAGCACTGGATATGCCTTATACATAGTCAGAGTAGACTAATATAAATCCAGTTTAAATAATGGAGATTTTATTTTTTTTTTAACAACACCACCAGCCTAATTCCTTAACAGCAGATGCTCTAAGTCCCGGGCAACCTTATTTGACCAAAATCTAGAGCTTTAACAAGATAAACCAACTAAGTGGTTTTCTATCCATGTATTAGGGGAAGAGTAAAACTTCATTCATTTATATCTCACCAAATCAAAAACTCAAAAAGGGATATGTAATTCTAATTAAGTAAAAAAGTTCAAAGTACTGTAATTTCCTCTTCTATGAAGTCTCAAGAGCTTACTAGCAAATAAAAGGAAACTGGATTTTCAAAACTACTAAA
This sequence comes from Macrotis lagotis, assembly GCF_037893015.1. Lineage (NCBI taxonomy): Eukaryota > Metazoa > Chordata > Mammalia > Peramelemorphia > Peramelidae > Macrotis > Macrotis lagotis. The sequence goes on from NC_133666.1 coordinate 192,510,208, forward strand.
ATCAGCAGATTTTTCAAAAATGATAAATTAATGATCAAATCAATTTGTAGATCCAGTATTTTATTCTCTTATATTTAACTACTAACTACTAAGTAGCATATATTTATATCTGTTCTTAAAGGATGTATTCAAATGATATGAATATATATATTATATGATACTTAGATGTATCTGAAGATGTGGCATATTATGCATAATAATTTTATATAACTCATTTTATATTATCTATTAGTACTCATTTTTATAATATGTACTACTTAAAAATTTCTTTTAAAACTGTCTATAGGTCAGATTTTTCACTAAGTCAAATTAGCATTCCCCTCATTAGCAAGATTTTATCATGCCACTATGATGCAGGGTCTTAAAGAGGACAGGAGTAGATTAAGAAATTTCTGGTATGCCTGTTCTATCATCATTGTTGTCATTTTGAAATTGTCTTATTTCAATAAACTGAAATCAGTCACAAGAATGAGTGGCATGTTTGGTGTTGCTTGAACTTACAACTGTTCCCAATGAACAGAGAAATGTTCTCTTGCAATCTGAGTCATGTGTAATTACAATATGACAAGGTCTCTCCCAGGCTATGTAAGCTGGCATTTTTCCCAGCACTTGTCACATCATGGAAAACACATATACAAATAAAAATCTAAAAAATAAACATTTTAAAACAATGGCATACATAGTTCTGGGTTGGTTTGTTTGGGTTTTTTTTTTAAGAAATAAAAGTTATCCACACCTGAGAATACAGAAAATTATATTTTACCATTAAGTGGACATCTCATCCTTGAAACACCAGAAACTGTCCTACCATTAAAACAAGCAGCACACCACACCTAGCAACAATTTCCAGGTCTGGGCTGCAGAGTCATGTTCCCTCAGGCTGGACAGAAAATCATTAAGTATAGGAAATAAAGGGAGAGTGTCACACACACACACACACACACACACACACACACACACACACACACTAGACCAGAGATTGAGCTAGGTGAAAAGCAATCCTTAATCTTGAAATTTCTGAATCCCAATCTGGTCATTGTCACAGTGCAAACCAGAAACCAGTTACCTCTATTGCTGTACTTTATGCCAAAAAAAAAAAATTGGGTTTTCTCCCAAAACATCAAATATTTCTTTAAATAAACTGTGAATTTCTTAAACATCCTTAGTCGATAGCAGTCAGATAATGGCAACCTTGGGTACCAAGAGTCTCAGGGGTAGATGGCTTCTTTTGTTAAAAAACACTGCAGTGACTAACAAACCCCAGAAGAAAAGATGCTAAGAGCCAACATACCCAATCCTGTACAGTAATTAAGACCTGACAGTCTAATCCATATCCTGACTTTGAGATACAAAATAGGATTCAGTAAAAAGATAATTATTTCTCTGGATATGCTTGTATACAAAATCCAACCTATATAGTTCCTACTAGCAAGGCATATTCCTTATAGTAGAAATGTACTTCATTTATTAATCATCAAACAAAGCCTGTCAAACTCAACTTCTCCCATTTGAAAAGAGCATTACAAACTAGTCAGAAAAAGAAAACACAACACAGCCTTTCACCACTTGAGCTTGGGAAACAAAAAAACGCATCAAAACAACCTCTGCCACCTCTACACTCGACCCTGCATTTCTCCTTTCTTTATTCACTGCCTGTATGTTCAATAATTCCCACATAGCTCTAAGCAGAATGGATTTATTATGATGTTGTTCTAAGGAACTGCAGGAGTTCTAGATGCCAATAAAGATTACAGATCAAATGGGAGATAACTACTAACCATTGTGTCTACTTAGATAAATAAACCTGCTCACAAACAAAGCACCTTATTGTAGTGGTACTGTTACCTCCACTAATCCAACTAAAACAACCAGACAGTAGCTTCCATGAGGGTGAAAGAAACTGAAATTGAGGTTACCCAAACCTCTTTTCCCAATATCCTGTGACATTACGAACTGTCTTGTTTGAAAACTGTCTTACCCTGCACAAAAAAAAAAAAAACAACGTTTGAAATAGTACAGACTAGGCAGGATTATGCAAACTCAAAAAAAAAAAGTCAAAGAAAATAGGTGGTGAAGCCTTCAAAGCAAGAAGGCAAAGTGATCCTACTGAAACTTAAGAAACATTTTCACAAAACAACCTCAGACTGCAAACTCTTCCCCTAAAGCGAACATCGGGACCCCACCCGCTTCAAACCTTCAGTCTCTAGGCAGGAGCAAGTGCCATCTACGAGCAGGGAAGATTAAACCTTTATTCAGACATAAAGATAAGACTGGAAAGATCTAGTAGAGGGAAGGAGGAAAAAAAGAAGACTGTGGTAACCTTCAAACAACGTGCTATAAAAGCAAAGGATCCGGGTGAGGAACACGGATACCTGAGCAGGAAAACAAATACTCACGTTGCATTTTTATTTTAAAAATAATGTTCATCAAACTCTTTTTTTTCTGGAAAAAAATCGCGAATGGCATTTATTCTTTCCAGCCCCACCCCCACCCCTTAAAGACTGTACCATCCACAGCCTAAGCCACTAAGAGAGGACTGGCGAATTCTTCCTTAGGAAAAGAAAATACTGTACACCTGATGGTCCTTTACATGCGGTGACTTTGGAAAAGCCAGAGAGACTGGGCTGGGAGCCTCTTGCTTCCTTTGCCGCAGCAAACACCAGTCTGAGAGCTCAGCAAACATACAAGGAAGGAGGGAAAAGAAGGAGGAGGGGAGAGAATCACACTGGCAAAGTCAATTGTTTTCTCCTTTGCTCACTTCTAAAGCAAATACTTTAAAAAAAAAAGGAAAGAAAGAAAGAAAGAAAGAAAGAAAGAAAGAAAGAAAGAAAGAAAGAAAGAAAGAAAGAAAGAAAGAAAGAAAGAAAGAAAGAAAGAAAGAAAGAAATCAGCACCCGCTTTGTATTTCAGCCCTACCTCTTTTTGGCCTAGGAAAGCTTTCATGCAAGTGAAAGACGACTTTCTCCACAAAGTGCTGAATGTTACTGTGCTCGGGTCCGCGAACAAACACCATCCAGTCGTGGGTAAAACCCTCCACGGTGGGTTTCTTCCTAACCTGGGCTCGATGCCCTAGCTCCAGCTTCACCTGAACAGCACACTAAGAAGCAAGGGAGGAAAGAGAGAAAGAGAGAGAGAGAGAGAGACAATAATGAGAAACGGGAAAAAAGGATGGTTTTTAACCAGTGAGGCTTATGCAGGTTTTGTTTTGGGTTTTGATGCAACAAAAGAAAATAGTATTTCTTCACACCCACGTTTCACACGCGTATAGACACAAATAGATCCACAGACGTTTCATGTCTTTCACATCCACCCAGTAAGGTGAGACCGGGTCAGTTATACTCCAGATGAGCTCTAATTGTAACGGAATGTTACCCCCCCACGGAGGGGGAGAAGGGAGGAAGAAGAAGATGAGGACGTCTAACCACAGACACACTGGAATCGAATGAAATAAAATTAGAAAACGAGACAAGATCAGTTCTTAGATCTGGCGAAGGATGGGGGGGTTGGGGAACCCCTTCATGGAAAGTAACCCCGTAAAAGCAGCAAGCCTGCGAAGTCTTTGTGTGTATGTGTCTATGTGTCGGGAGAGTGCACGCCTGCGAGCATGCATGTGCAGCGCGGTGCCAGGCGGAATCTAAACTGTGGGCATCCTTGGCGAGTGGACAAGTCACCAACTCCGGCGCTTTCTGACCGCCGGACCCGCGGGCGGCCGTCACCCATCTCCGTGCATCCTCACCCCCCGCCGATGCCCGGGCAGCCGAACGTGCCCTCCCGCCCCCTCCCCAAAACAAACAGCACGCAGAAAAGGGGAACGCGCCCTCCCCCCGACGCGGGAATAAATAGAAAACCGCCCGCCAACACCCCCCCCCCGAGAGAGAGCGCGCGCGTGCCGGGGGGGTCTCCCCCCCAAAAAAAAGAATTTTAAAAAAATGAAGGGGGGGCGGGGTGAGGCTGGTCCCTCGGCGCTGCCCTGCACACACGCACGCACACACATGCACCGGGTTAAAGTTGCGTGTGAGCCGCGGGGCTGTCACCGGGACGCCGGGGAGAACGCACCATCCTGGCGGCCGCCGCTCGGAGTCCGCCCTGCGCTGCACACCCTCCGCTCCCGGCTGCCGCAGCGGCTGCTGAAATATGGCTGAGTTATTATTCGCCCGCTCCGCCGTGTGTGCGTGCGTGTGTGTGTGTGTGTGTGTGTGTGTGTTGTGCGCGCGCCCGGGGCTGTGTGTGTGTGTGTGTGTGTGGTGTGTGTGTGAGCGCGTGTGCGCGCCGCTCGCAGTGCGGGGGGGGGCGCGTGCGGGGGGGCTCGGAGGGGAAAGCGGCGTCCGCGAGCCCCGCCGACCTCCCGGCCGGGAAGCGCCGTCTGGCAGGCGCGGGGGGAGGGTGGTTCTTGCATGTACTTACCGAGCTGGCCATGCCTGGGGGCCCGGAGGTTGGCTGGGGTGCTTTGTGGTACCCCGACTCCCCCCCGCCCCCGCCCGCCCTTCTCAGCTGTAATTCATGAAGAAGCTGATATGAATGAGAGTGCGCCCGGGAGCAGAGGGTAGATGGCGGACATTCTCCGTCTTGCCCCCTCCCTCCCTCTCCCTCGTCTCTCTCTCCTCGCTTTCTGCTTTCTTTCTCTCCCTCTCTCTCTCCTCTCGCTCGTTCTCTCTCCCTTATTCAACTGAGCCCCGACAGCCGAAGCAAAAGCAACCAAACGGCGGCGGCGGCGGCGGCGGCGGCGGCGGCGGCGGCAGCGGCGGCGGCGGCGGCGGCAGGGGCTGAGACTGCGATGGCGGAGCATGCGCCCTGCGCCGCGAGCTCCTGACACTAGACACAGAGCCCGGTGCGAGAGGGAGGGCCCGGCGGAGGGAGGGGGCGGGGCCGCCGGGGGGGGAGGGGAGAGGGAGAGCCCGGCCGAGCCAATCACACGCAGGAACCCAATGACACCGCGCCCCAGCCGCCCCCCCCGCCCCGCCGCGGCCGAAAGCGAAATGCTCCGCTTAAAGTAACAGGTTATTGAGGAGAAGGGAAGAGGAGGCTGGGGAGACTGGCAAAGCCTCGGGCAGCTGCGGGGAGCGATCCCGGCCCCTGTGCAAACACCTCCGCTCTTACAATAAAAAACGGATTAGAAGTGTTGGAATGGAGCCAATTTAGAGCCCCCTTGAAAGCCCCTGCAGCACAAGGGAGGGGGTGGTGGGAGAGAGAGGAGAGAGAGAGAGAGAGAGAGAGAGAGAGAGGGGCAACAGAAGGAGGGGAGTAGGGACGGGGGCTGTTACATCTGAGTTTACTGGAAAAGTTTGCTCTCCCGGAGAAGGAAGATAGCTACTTCATAAATGCCTAGATTGTTTGTCTTCCACAAAAAAAAGTGTTTGCTTTTGTGCTTACATAGCAAAACTGAACATCCAAAAGCTCACCCCAAAATAAACTTCACACACACACGCATACAGACACAGCAAACTAGTAAATTATGAGTTTAATAACAAGAGCACTGGGTTTGTTATCATTGCTTCAACATTTATTAAGCGCTTGCAAGGTTTCCTGGCACCCTCCTAGGAGTTGCGAATCACAAAGACAAAAACTAAACCAAGCCCTGTACCAAACTGAGTTGAAACATTGCGGCTCTGCCCTTTGCTACCTACCGCAAATCACTGAACCTCAGTTTCCTAATCTACCAAAGGACAGAGGGTTATCTCTACTATCTCCTCCATCAAACCTCTAACTGGAAAGCGCACAGTAGCAAGGGCCTGTACAAAATTGGGAAAATGGATATAAAGATTTCATTACAATGGGAGAGAGAGAGAGAGAGAGAGAGAGAGAGAGAGAGAGAGAGAGAGAGAGAGAGAGAGCAAAGCCATCCCTTTCTCCTTAGGGAATGCTTTGAGAAGTTGTCTGAGCTCTGAGAAATACCATGTCTAAGATGCCCAGGTGACGGTAGGAGACAAACGTCACGTCTCTGAGCTGTGGCGGGAAGTTGTTTTCTTTTGTAGTCTTTTTTTTTTCCCCTCTCCCTGGCAGCGGGTTGGATTGCATCAGAACTAGTGTAGTTGCCCTTTGAGGAATCGTGGGGCAAACTGGGAGGCTCAAAATAGCAGAGAAAGCTAATATTGACTGTAATGCGCATAAATTGGATTATAATCTCCATGAGTTTTGGTGACAGTAAACATAATCCATTTTAGGATAATAATTGGGTTAGCCTCCCGGGTGACAAACTTCCCACCAGAGGGGATCTCTAAAGGACTCCCCGTAAATTTTTCTGTCAGGTATTATCTAGCCTGTGGACCAGAGACTAGGGGACTGGAAAGGATGGTGTTAATCAAGAAAAATAACCATTGGCAAAAAGAATAGCTCCGGACGATTACTAGATACTTGAGTGGGCAAGAACCATGTAGCTTGAGTTTACTGAGTCGGAAAGGGGCGATAATTTAACTCAGAAGGTATAAACTGTTTGCATTTTTCTTTCTCTTCAGAATTCGTGTCTGTTTGTTTGCCGGCTCTCTTCTTTCACTTTCCCCCTCTACATCCGAACTGGTCTCCCTTTCCTGCCTTTCTACCTTTTCCCCCCCTAACATCTCCTTTGACTCTCTTCTTTGTTATCTTCCCTACCTCTATCTAGCACCAACTTTTTTCTCTGCTCCTATCCGTTCTTATACATACAAAAAAAACCCCAACAACAAAAAATAAAAACCCTACATAGCAGTCAACCACCCTTAGGATTTGAAGTAAACGATCTTGAATTCCAGGAACAGAGATGATTCATTTGATATGTCAGAGAGCAGGTAGATTGCCTTCGACTGACACCTGGTCTGTGTCAACTCAACCCTTCCTAGGAGGTCTCTGTAACACCAACCCTCCAGGCAGTTAAACATAAGATACCAGAAGACAAATCCTGCTAAATCTGTGGGACTTGGTTTCCTAGACTAGCCACACACTCAGCGTAGCATCAACCCTACTTCTCAGTCACCAAATACAAATGACAATAAGCTAGAAAAGCCTTTCAGGCTCTGGAAGTTGGGTTCACGTTTTCTCCATCAATGATCTACACTGAAAAATTAGCAACATTTATTAATTCACACACCAGTGGAGAGAGAGAGAAAGAGAAGGAAAAAGGCCTTTTTTGAAAGCTTAAACAGAAGTAAAACTTTGACTTAGATGTATCGTGTCTATGTGAACTTGCCCATATATGCAGTGAAATAAACTGATAAAATAAATTCTTTAGGTAAGTGAAGCAAGTAAGAAAGTAGCCCCCATGCCACACAAGAAAGGAAATAGATTTGTTTCTTAACTACTCTTTTCTATGCATTTTTGTAAAGTAGGACCATTGAACAGGTAAAGATCCTCTTAGAATACAGGTGACAGAACTAGTCTCTTTCAGCTTTAATTTATATCAGTAGTTTTTTTCAGTGCCAATGTAGACACCAAGTCTCTGAATATTGTACATGGTACTTTTGAATTCTGAACTTTCGTTCCTTTATTAATTTTATATCTTAAAATTTCAGAATTGGTCAACATCAAAAAAATAGTAAATTAAAGTCAAAAGTGCAAGGCCACAAGGAATTGTTCTCCCAACACTCCCAGCTCTTTAAAAGAAATCATTCCAGAAACTACATTTTTTTGGAAGCATAAAACCTGTGAGAAAGGGAGAGGAGCAATATAGTCAGTAGGTGGCGCAATGATTCCTTACACTACCGTCCTCGCTTGACCTTAAAAAAAAATTGGGGGCAAAGGGATGTTATATTGTCAGACAACTTTTGCTTATTATTCAGTTAAAACAATCTGAACCATTTTGATCAATATTAATGAAAAAAGTATGGCTAATAAAATGACAGCTTAAAATAAATATGGAAAATCTGGTCCTTGAGAGGTGGATTTTTGTTTTCAGGTTTTTCTTCTTTAAATGCAAGTGAAATTTAAAAATATATATGTTTTAGTCTATAGAAGTAAGAAGAATGCCGTTTTTGTAGTTAGAAGAAATAGGTTCAAATCTCAGCTCTCAATGTAACTATCACTACATGAGTGATCTTCAGCAAGTGACAACCTGCCTTAGCTTCAATTTCTTCATCAAAATTAAAGGGTTGGACTAGATGACTTCTAAGATCCTTTCCAGCTCTAAATCTATGATCTTACAAATTATAGGACATATATTTCTCTTACTGAACATGAAGATTAACTTTTAAAATAATAAGCAATTTAAGGTTTCTATCCCTGACTTTTCACTAAACTGTGTGACCTTGAACAAATCTCTTTAATCTCGATAAACCTCAATTGCCTCATCTATAAAAAAAGAGTGTTCATAGTCCTGGAAATCTAATTTAATCCAAAATTGATGATCCCTTCAGGATCTAAAATTTCACAATTCTAAAAAAAAATGGCATTCATTTAATCTTCCTCCGATAAACATTTATTTGGAATATAAGAAGAAAAGAGATAGACTTACAATGCCCATATTTTCAAAGTCATTCCAAATCTTTAGGATCTGAAGACAGAATGGAAAGACATTTCTATAAATATTTTGCAAGTGAAAAGAAATGTTTTAAATATAGTAAGAGTTCTCAAAGACCATCTCCCTCTTCCTCCCATCTACCTTTTTTTTTTTTAACCTCAGGCTCTCTACCTGCAGCTGTGTTTGATTAGCCAGACTCAGCAGTATTTGAGGTAGAGTGTAGTGCTGGTAAAGGAAGTTAAAAGAGAATTACTGAAGGGTGTTAAAAAATAATTACTACTTGTAGACCAAACTAATGTTGGAGAATTTTGTTGTATTGATTATTTCTTGGGAAGAAGTCCTCATCGGGTCTACATAACAAAGTTACTCCTATTAGTCATTTGGCTCTAAAGAGGGAATAGATTTCTTACTGGCACCCTTCCTAATAATGATGTTTGCTTTTTTAAAGCTATTTTAATTGCAAAATAGGATACTGTTCAAAGCAAATTAATTTAAGAGCTAAAATATGCATACCCCCCAAATCCTAGCAAATCAGAGAAAAAAGACATTTTACAGAATAAAAGGTTTTTATGAGACACTCAGAGTCACTAATTATTTTCATTTCAGAACACAAAGAAAGAATTTGTGTTTATATATATATATGTGTGTATATATATATATGTATGTATATGCCATATAGTAATATGAAACAGGAACTAAGAATTGAAGTGAATTATCAGAGAATACAAAACCAGTAAGTGGCAGAACAAGGAAGAATACCCAGGTATACTCTTTCCCAGTTCCATTTTTTTTATCCACCAGAAAACTCAGCACAATAATAGTAAATTGGTTGGAATAATAGCCCATTCATAGTTGCCTTTTCTCTAAATTAAGTATGTTCTAAGTATGCCTTATTGAAACTCTAAGAGGAAAAAAATCTTTCAATGGAATAAAGAATGATAGACCTCTTGATCACAAGAATATTATTTCTGTTGAACGACCCAACCCATGTTATTATTATGGAAATCTGTTGAAAATTTTACATATTTTAAAAGATGTCATTAGTGATCATATTTAATTCATGATTCTGTTACATTGTCTTGGGATCTCCAAAAGACTAGGGTTCTTCATCATTCTAAGTGAAAAAAAATTGTTTTGATAACCATTTAAGCATCTTGTCGATGACTTTCCCAAGAAAAGAAATACACTGTCACTGTCTTCATCAGTCAGATATGTACAAGATACTCCCTGAAAATAAATTTAGAAATATATTCACTTTAAGGAGATAAAATCTCACCCATAAGCAATCATGTAACAATTTAGTGGGGTATTGCCCTGACTTGATAATAATAACTAGCACTTTTAAGATTTGCTTAGTGTCCTAAAGTAATTCTTGCATATTAAGAAAATACAGACATGGGGGGAGGAAATCTAAAATAATTTGATGTTAAAACTTTTCTCTAATATTAGCAAAAAACTCAAAAAAGAAAACTGAAAAGCATAATAAATCTGAACTTATTTTATCTTTTATATCTCCTAAACTGTGTGCTGTCACCTGATTAATTTTTACATGAAAAGTTAGCATTAGGACAGTTGGTATACTAGTGGCAACTTTCAGGTAGAAATATTAATTCTTTTATTTAGTTTTAATGACTATTAATTAAAAATATTCAAAATTTAAACCAAAATTATTAATAGTATTGTTGGTGTGAAATATTAATGTGAAATATTATTATTAAAATAAAATATTAAAATTAAAAATAATTGTTTTCTTCTAAATAAACAAAAAAGTTTGTCTTAATAGACCAAAGAAAAAAATTACTATATCAGGCATATGAGTCATGTACAATTGAAACAAGATCAAAGGTTTACATCTATTTCAAAGAGGAAACTGAAAACCAAGGAGATTGAGTCATTTGTCCAGCACCCCAAGCAGTAGAAGGTAAAATTCAAAACTGGGACTCTGGTCAACTGACTCCAAATATAGTACCCCTTTTGTATCACTTTGCATCCCTAAAAGGGCGATTGAATGAGAGGGATGGAGTAGATTGAAGCAAATCTTAACATAGAATAGGAAATTGGTTATTTCATGGTTTTAATATTTTTTTTCCACTGCCTTTAAAGTTATTTGACTTTAAGAGAAATTTTCTCTCCTTCTGATAGGATCATCAGGTTAACTAACAGCATTCATTTCATAGACTTAGAGCTAAATGACCATTGGAACTAATCCTTAGATCAACACTTCCCCCTCATTTTGCATTTGAAGAAAAAAGGTGGTATCAGAGGAAAACTGAATTAGATCAGAGGAACCTCCAAACCTGGGAAATCATTAGGTCTCCTCAAGGCAACCTTAGAAAGGACTTGAAATTCAGCAAATCTAGTAGCTTTTTAGGGATGAATTAGTTGTTTGACCAAATAGAGCAAAAAAACCTAATTTTTAAGTTGATAATTTTGTATGAACTGTGAATGATATTATTAATATCCAAATGGCCCTTTCCACCACCACCAACCCTCCACCCCCTTGATCAAGATGGCAGAGCTGCCAACACTAGAATTCAGCTCGTCTGACTTCCAGTTCCTTATTTTTTTCCATGAAAAACAGATTGTTAAAATCACACACTATTATTGACTCAAGTTGACTTTGCAACTGGAGCTTTTCCAGAAAAACTTCTATCTAAACCTGCCCTCTCGTGTTTCCTACTAGTAAAATCATTTTTTCACACTTTACATTTTCCCCTATTGTTTTAAATTCAGCCAAACTTCATAGACTGTTATCTTTTTGGAGACTCATTTGGCATATTAGTTATGCCTGATCTTTGTGTCATGAGCAAATTTGATAAGCTTGCCATTTATGTCAGTGACAAAGCTGAACAAGAGTGGTTGAAAGCATATACATCCTACTTTTACTACAGATTAAATGATGTCTCTCTTAAAGGTTGAGAATGCCTTAATATCTCAAAGCAGAGCCAGTATCATCTCTGCCCAGCTCTCTTCCCTTTGCCTAAGGAATGCAAAACAGAGAAGAGAAGGATTAGCTTTGCACAGCCTCTCTGAAACCTTGGAGTCTGACCTATCCTTTTGTCAGGTCTTAGTACCACAACCCTCTCCTCATAAATCCCTGAGAATTCCATTTCTGCAAGTCTTTAAACATCATGATTTCTAGACCTGCTGTTTCCCTCTTCTAGGCTAATTTCTCCCATCTAAGGTAGGAATTTTATTTACAATATTTCTGAACAAAATAGTCCTCTGACCATTGTCTGAATTTTTTCAATAACTCAAGTGACTCAAAAGGCAGCCTACTAGTTATTGGAAAGTCCTTCCTTACATCAAGCAAAAATCTGTTGCCTTGTATCCTCCATCCAATGGTCTTAGTTTTCTGTGGACAAACAGAACAAGTCTAAACTTTTATGAGTTTGACGAATTTTCAAATATTTGAAAACAGTGATTATATCCCCAGTAAGTCTTTTTTATCTCTGGACTGACCATTTTGTTAGTAGTCCATAGTATTTATAACATTGGTGATTATAGATACATTCATATCAAATCCTAGGTCATCTTACCTCTCTCCTCTTCAATGCATCTTTCATACCACATCAGAATCATCTTTCTTATGCAGAGATCTAGAGATCTCTCTACTCAAACGTTTTCTGTAGCTCTCTGTTAACTACCAAATCCAATTTAAACTCCCTTCCAAACCCTTTAAAAAATTATACCACTCTATCTCTTCCACATCATTTCAAGTTGCTCTATGCTATAGCTAAATTGAGCAAAGCTCTATTGCACTTACCTATTACTCTCAAGCGTACAATCTTCTTCAGTCACCCAGGCCTGCAACTTTGGGGTCATCCTCAATAACTCCCCTATATGACTAGTCTATTGCCAAATTTTATCATTGTTATCTTCACAATATGTCTAGTATACATCCCTTTCTCTCATAGAACCACAAACCTAGCTAAGGCCTTCATCATCTCTCTTTTTTAAAAAAAAATATATTTTACCCAATTACATGTCAAAATCATTTTTAAACTTTTAAAGTTTTTGATTTCCAAATTCTCTCCTTCCCTTCTTCTCATTCCCCCTCCCTGAGACAGTAAGGAATTAGATATAGTTTATATATGTGCGATAGTGTAAAATCATTTTAAGGAGACTCAAATAAAAGAGAAAGCATGAAAGTGAAAATAGCATGCTTCAGTCTGTATTCAAATATTATCAGTTCTTTCTCTAGAGGCAGATAGTATGTTTCATTATTAGTCCTTTGAGATTGTCCTGGATTATTATATTGCTAAGAATAGCTAAATCATTCACAGGTGTTCATTATACAATGCTGCTATTACTCTGTATAATCATCTTCTGGTTCTGTTCACTTCTCTGTGCATCAGTTCATATAAATATCTCCAGATTTTTCTGAAATTATCCTGCTTGTCATTTCTTATAGAACAATAATACTCCATTACAATCATATACCATAGCTTGTTTAGCCATTTCCCAATTGAAGGGCATGCCTTCAATTTCTAATTCTTAGTCACCACAAAAAGAATTGTTTTATATATATATATTACAAACCAGGATATCTTTTTGATATCTTTGATATCTTAAACTACATTTGTCCAAAACTGAACTCATTATCTCCCCCCCCCATCAATAAAGCCTCACCCCTTCCACAGTTCTTTATTACTCTGGAAGCTACCACCATTTACCCCTTCACCCAGGCCTCAAACCTAAGTGTCAGTATTCCTTATTCCATCGGATCCAAACTGTTACAAAAGTAAAATTTCCCTATAAAATATTTCTCACATACTCCTTTCTTCTCACTTGTGACACAATTCAAACTCATCAGCTCTTACTTTGACTACTGAAAAAGTTTATTGACCTGTCTACCTCCCACAATTCTCTCTACATTCCAACTCATCCTCCATTCAACTGTCAAAATCAAGATCAAGGGGCAATTAAGTGGTGCAGTGTATAGAGCACTGGCTCAGACACTTAATAATTACCTAGCTGTGTGATCTTGGGCAAGTCACTTAACCCCATTGCCTTGCCAAAAAAAAAAGCAGATCTGACACTCTCTCTCTCTCTCTCTCTCTCTCTCTCTCTCACACACACACACACACACACACACACACACACACACTCTCTCTCTCTCTCTCCAGCTCAAATTCAATAAGCTCCAGAATTTCCATATTATCTCAAATATAAAATTCCATGATTGTTATTCAAAACCCATCATTACCTGTTTCTTCAACTTTCCAGTCATTCTCCTTATACCTTACATATTAAACACACACACACACACACACACACACACACACACACACACACACACACAGACACACACATTCCCATATTCAATGATCTAATAGTACTAATCTCAATGCTATTCTTTCAATAAGATGTTTCATCTCCAGACTCCCAAGAATTTTTACTGTCTGATCCCAGTGACTAGAATGCTCTCCTCATCTTCACCTCCTGGCTTTCTGAGTTTTTTTCAAATCCCAGATTCCAAAAGACATCTTTTCCGATTCCCTCTTAATTCTAGTACCTTTGCTCTGTGTTGATTATTTCCCAGTTATCTTATATAGAGCTTGTTCATTCATATCTGTCTACAAGTGTCATCTCAGGCTTCTCACTCTTACTTCACATCTCCAAAATATTAATATCTTTTCATTTCTGCCTTTACAACAGATCTCCTATAGATTCCCTATTCTCTACTCACAAAGTCACAGTCCTATTTTTATCTCTTACCTGGACAAGAATGCAGATGCATTTTAATTAATCTCTTGTTCTCAGATCTCTCCCACTCCAATGCACCTTCCAGTCAGTTACCAGATGATTTTTGCTAAAGAATGGTCTGATCACATCACCTCTCTGCTCTATCAGCTTCAGTAGCTCCCTATTATCTCTAGCATCAGTTGTAAAGTTCTTTGGCAGTCAAAATGCTTCATGACCTGGTCCCTTTCTAACCCTAGAAATGCTAGTTATATTAATAAGATTAAAAAAAGAAATTGAGGTAATAAATATATGAAAAGAGGAAACAGAATTAGATGAAATGATGGACTATTCAGAGAATTCTAAGAAGCAATTGAAAAAACCAACTGCCATAAAATAGATACAAAATGATTCATACAAAGTAGCAGGTTTCTTGTTTATTACCAGGAAAACCCAACAGGAAGAAATAGAAAGATAAATTAAATTTAAAATAAATAATGAACAAAATATTTTGAGTCTCTCTACTAAAACCAAGGCGAAAAATTTTATGGATACAACTATAAAACATTCTTTACAGAAATAAAGACAAAAATAGATAATTGACAATATTAATTATTCATGACTGAAATAAAAATGAAAATATCTAAAATAATTTTATAAATACTATTAGGGAATGAAACTAACAAAGGTTATGTAATAGAGCTAGAAGAATATAATTAACAAAATTCATTTAGAGGAATAAAAGATGAAGTCTTAAGGGAAATAATGGAAAAAGGTAGGAAGGAAGGAGGGTTAGTAGCATCAAATCTCTACCCATACTAGGGAACAATAAGCATTAAGACTTTATTGACCTGGAGATAGGAGGTAACATAGTGGATGAGAATATCAGCCTTTGACTTCAAATCTAGCTTCAGTCACTTACATTTATTTGACACTTACTAGTGATATGACCCAAGACAAACCATTTGATCTGTATTGCCTCACTGAAACGAAAGCTAATTGTACTGAACTGGTTAAAAAATAGAAAAAGTCATTGGATATTTGGTTTTATGAAATACTATTCTACTATATTCATTTTTCCCCCACATCTCTTAGGATAAGTACTTACAATTTGAAACACACACACACACACACACACACACACACATTCAATTTATTGGGAGAACCAGAAAGCAAGTTGCCAGAAATTAAGTTTCAATTCACAACTCACATCATCTATCATTATAATGGAGATATTGACCAATGAGGAATTGGTCTCTAGAGCATACACAATATCCAGATGGAGACTTAGTGATTATACATCTGGAAATACATGATGGAGAGCTCCTTTCCCTCCCTACTTCAGATCACATATAGGCATCCTCTGACTACTTCCTGTTAGTTTATGACATAGTGATGAAAAGTTTTTTAATTGACTGCTAAACCGTAATTGAATGCATATCAAAAAGATTAATCGAGCTCATTCTCTCTTTTCTGGTGGTAACAGATGAAAGAATTAATTATAGGACTCCTACCGCTCAATCTGGCTGAATCTACCTACATTTTCTGCATTAAATTGTATTATGGGTCAGGTTTTATTCAAATTAAACTCTTAGTTCAGTTTCTTTTCAGAAGAAAACAGATACTTATAGACCTGCGAATAGGTAACAGAAAAAAAAACTTTGATTATTCATAGCATGAAATTATATTTAGCTAAAACTTAGGTGAGCCAAGATGGCAGAGTAGCAAGAGGAAGTATAGCTAAACTATTCCCTACAGTTCTTCCACAAAGATCTAGACTATCCACCGTCTGAGTCGTGATGGAGAAATTTAAGAGTTAATCATTTTTCCAACCCCAATTAACATAGAGATACAGACGGTGAAGTTTGCAGGCACTGGGAATAGGGTCTAGAAAGGTGTAATCAGTAGAAATATTCCAATACAAAGATCTAAAGAGGACCAAGGCTACAAATTACAGTAAGAGGTCCCAGATCCAAGTAGAGGAGACTGACATTATGCAAGTTGCAGGAACAGGTGCTAACCTGGCAATTTAGTTGCTCACTTCTGGGTCACAAATACTTTGTATGGCCCTCAGTGTAGCCTAGACCCCAGAAGCAGGCCTGTGGAGCCCAGCCCAGCCCAGCAGGAAGTCACCCGGCAGCTGCTCCCTAAGCACTCAGCTCCTAGAAGGTAAGGGAGCAGAGGGAGACTATCAAGATCTGTCCTCTGTCCCAAGGACAGGTTCCTGGGGCTTTGACCATATTCAGACTCTGGTTGCAGTCTGGGGCCCCCATAGAGCAGGGACCTTCCTCATAGCCCAGGGGCAGAGGGGTGACGTTGAGGTCATCCACAGACCAAAACACAGGCCAGGAGAGCAGTCAGAGCCACCCATAAGACCTTGAAAGGAACTGAGGTCCTTGTGGGGCTGTCCCAATAATACTCAAAAGCTCAGGAAGCACCCCAAAACCAGGCACAGGATGGGGGAAATAAGTAAACAGGGGGAAAAAAGGAACCTGACCACAGACAATTACTTTGGTCCCATGGACAATCCATACACACACTCTGAAGATGGGAAAGTCCAAGCTTCTGCATCTAAAGACTCCACGAAATATGGAAGATGGGCTCAGACTATGACCGACCTCAAAAAAATTTTTGAAAATCAAGTAAGGGGAGGTAGAGGAAAAATTTGGAAGAGAAATGAGAGAGATGTAGGAAAAAAATGAAAACTAAGTCAGCAGCTTAGTCAAGGAGATCAAAAAAATGCTGAAGAAAATAACATTAAAAACCAGTTTAGGTCAAATGGATAAAATAATTCAAAAAAGCTATTGAGGGGGCGGCTAGGTGGCGCAGTGGATAAAGCACCGGCCCTGGAGTCAAGAGTACCTGGGTTCAAATCCGGTCTCAG
Organism: Macrotis lagotis; assembly: GCF_037893015.1. Classification (NCBI taxonomy): domain Eukaryota; kingdom Metazoa; phylum Chordata; class Mammalia; order Peramelemorphia; family Peramelidae; genus Macrotis; species Macrotis lagotis. The sequence continues at coordinate 192,527,202 of NC_133666.1, forward strand.
ACACTTAATAATTACCTAGCCATGTGGCCTTAGGCAAGCCACATAACCCCATTTGCCTTGCCAAAAATCTAAAAAAAAAAAAACTATTGAGGAGGGGCAGCTAGGTAGTGCAGAGGATAGAGCACCGGCCCTGGAGTCAGGAGTACCTGAGTTCAAATCTGACCTCAGACATTTAATAATTACTTAGTTGTGTGGCCTTGGGTAAGCCACTTAACTCCATTGCCTTGCAAAAGCTAAAAAAACAAAAAAAGAAACTATTGAGGAGAAGAATGCTTTAAAAAGCAGAATTTGTCAAATGGAAAAGGAGATAAGAAAGCTCCCTGAGGAAGACTGAGGAAGGAACCTTAGAGTAGCAGTCAAGATTGAATAGGAATAGGGTGGCTAGTTGGTGCAGTGGATAAAACACCAGCCCTGGAGTCAGGAGTACCTGGGTTCAAATCCGGTCTTAGATTCTTAATTACCTAGCTGTGTGGCCTTGGGCAAACCACTTAACCCCATTGCCTAGCAAAAACCTAAAAAAAAAAAAAAAGATTGAGTAGGACCTTAGGTTTTGTATTAAGCAAGAAACAGGTAAAAAAGCAAGTAGAAGCTATTTAATTCTGATTCATGAGAGTAATAGAATCTTGCTTCCAGCCCACAGAACAATCTTAAGCCAACCCAGGAGAACCTTGGGTCTGGATCCCAGACCAAAAGAAAGATTACAATTTGGTAATTGAGAAACTGTAAAACTTTCCAGCTTGCTGATAATGTTTAAGTGTATCACTCTACTAAAAATCTTTCTTGGGTAAAAACCCACAAGTGTATTGCTCAGATAGAAACTAAGTTCAGGAACTTATAGAGCCTTATACTGAGAAGACAGCAAATAGATCAGAACATTTTGGGAGCACTGAAAGCTTGCAGATCTACAGCTTGAAGTTCAAGAATATTTTAACAGCAGTAACCAAAGAGGACATAAGCTTAGCCCATAAATTCTCTTTAAAACTATGTAGAACTTGGCCTTAACATCAGGTCCAAAGCTAGGAAAGGCTAGAAGAATGTGAGCCCCTGCACACAGACACATACCCCACCCCCACCCCACCCCCAACACAAACACAGAGAGAGAAAAAAAATTATTCCACCACAATAAGTTATTATGGTGATTAGGATGCTTAAGAAATAAATCCAGGAAACAAAAAAAGACACCCCGGCAGTCTCTCCCCAAATTGGATGACCTCTCTCTGCTAGATTCTCCATTTGAGGAAGTTGTCCAGATCTGAAATGTTTCGTTTCTCTATAGGTTACATCTTGGATTTTCTCTATCATGCTTCATTTTCAGTTATTTCCTGTTTGATCTCAGCAGCTTTTGAACTTTCGTTTATATATTATCTTCCTTTATTAAAATTTAAGCTCCTTGAGAGTAGGGACTGTTTTTCTATATTTTTATTTTTATTCCCAGGGCTTTGCATAGAGCCTAGCATATAGTAGTCCTTAATAATTGCTTATTGTATCATGACTGTTGTACAAACTGACCTAGAAAACAGATTGAGAAGAAATTTAAAAAACATTGGATTAACTGAAATCATGACCCTTAAAACCTAGCAGCATATTTCAAGAAATCATAAAAGAAAAATGCTCAGATCTCTTAGAACCAAAGACCATTCCATAATAATCACCTGAAATAAACTACCAGATGAAAACTCTCAGGACATTATAACCAAAATCCAAAGTTTCCATGTCAAAGAAAAAGTACTTCAACCAGTTAGGGAGAATTCAAGGAGCCACAGGGATTACCACATCTAATATAGCAGCTATCACTCTAAAGGGGTGGAAAATTTGGAATAAAATGCTCTAATGGGCAAAGGATATAGACTTACAACCAAGAATAATTTACCTAGCAAAGTTGAGTATTATCCTAAAAAAAAAAGAATCCACGAAATAGAGAACTTAAAAATATTTCTGATGAAAATACAAGGGTTGAGTAGAAACTCTGAAATACAAATATAGGAGTAAAAGAAAGCACAAAAAAATAAACATGAACAAACAATCATATGGAACCAAATAAAAACAAACTGTTTACCTCTTTACATGGAGAGATGACAATTGTGTTGTCTCAGAATTCTATTTTTATTAGGGGATCAGAGAGGTAATCTAAAAGGATGATCTTTAGACAGTTTTGATTACATTAAATTAAAAAGCTTTTGCACAGACAAAACCACTGTAACCAAGATCAAAAGAAATGTAGTAAACTGGGAAAGATTTTTTACAACTAATATTTCTGACAAAGGACTCATTTCCAAAATATACAGAGAACTGAGTCAATTTTTTTAAAAAAAAACAAGTCGTTCCCCAATTGACAAATGATCAAAAGCTATGCAAAGGCAATTTATAGATGAGGAAATCAAAGCTATCCATAATCATATGAAAAATTGCACTAAATCACTACTTATTAGAGAAATGCAAATTGAAGCATCTCTGAGGTACCACCTAAGACCTCACAGACTGGCCAATATGACCAGAAAGGACAATGATCAATGTTGGAAGGGATATGGGAAATCTGGGATACTAATATATTGTTGGTAGAACTGTGAACTCATCCAACCTTTCTGGAGAGCAATTTGGAATCATACCGAAAGGGCAACAAAAATGTGCATACCCTTTGATCCAGCAATACCACTACAGGGTCTATACCCTGAAGAGATTATGAAAAACAACACTTGTACAAAAATATTCATTAGCAGCCCTGTTTGTGGTGGCAAAGAATTGGAAATCAAGTAAATGTCCTTCAATTGGGGAATGGTTTAGCAAACTGTGGTATATGTATGTCATGGAACACTATTGTTCTATTAGAAACCAGGAGGGATGGGAATTCAGGGAAGCCTGGAAAGATTTGCATGAACTGATGCTGAGTGAGATGAGCAGAACCAGAAGAACATTGTACACCCTAACAGCAACATGGGGGTGATAACCAACCTTAATGGACTTGCTCATCCCATCAGTGCAACAATCAGGCACAATTATGGGGTATCTTTGATGGAGAATACCATTTAATTTTACTCTCTCATACTTTATTTTTCTTCCTTAAGGATATGATTTCTCTCTCATCACATTCAACTCAGATCAATGTATACCATGGAAACAATAAAAAGACTAATAGACTGCCTTCTGTGGGGAGTGGGGGGAGGGAAGCCAGATTAGGGGGGGAAATTGTAGAATTCAAAATAAATAAAATCTTTAATAAAAAAACAAAAGGATGATCTTAAAATAAGAAATACTCTACTCTTGAAGAAAAAGGAGAGGCTGTTTGAGATAAATTATTTAATATAATTGAAGTACTCAAGAACAAGAGCATATAAACCAAAAAAAATTTGAACCTCACTCTGATTTGACCTAAGGAGGGGAATTTAGTGGATTGGTTAACTATATGCAAAGGAAATTCTGAATAAGGAGCTAAAACAGGGATGGTTTCAACTTGATGCTTGACTTTGGATTTCAATACAATCTGTGATTTTTTAAACAGAAAACCTGAAGTTTTGACCAATTTAGCATTGTAATTGCTTGAGTTTGTCTCTTCAGTCATTTTTTTAAAGGAAGGAATATATACTTTTTTTTTATTATTTCTTTTTTCTCCCAATTTTAACAAAGCGAAATTCTACTGTAGGAGGTTTTTAAAAAAAAAACCTCAAACTTCATTTTTGTCAAAGACAGGCACTTTGCTTTTGTTTCTCTTAAATGCTTTTCTAGATTATTAATAATTTAGCTAATATAATGCCAGATCGGCTTTAAACTGTCAACAACTCATTTACTTGTGTTGAGAAGTAAACAATTATTTCTTTTTTCCTTTTTTTCCTTTTTTCCTTTTTTTCCACTTTTTTTTCCATTTTTATTAGATTTTGAGATTCAAATTTTTTTTCCTCTCTCCTTCCCACCCCCCCAATATGGCAAGCAATCTGATATTGGTTATATACATGCAATCCTGTTAAATATATTTGCCACATTAGTCACATTGTGAAAGAAAAAACAGAACAAATGAAACAAATAATAAAAAAATGAAAATAGTATCTTTCAATTTGCATTCAGACACCATAGTTCTTTCTCTGGATATGGTTGGCATTTTTATCAAGAGTCTTTTGAAATTGTCTTGGATCATTGTTCTGCTGAGAAGATTTAAGCCTATTATATATAGTTGATCATTGCACAATGTTGCTGTTACTGTGTACATTGTTCTGGTTCTGCTTTACTTTACTCGGCATCAGTTCATGTAAGTCTTTCCAGGTTTTTCTGAAATCTGCTCATCATTTCTTAAAGCATAGTATTGTTTCATTACATGCATATACCACAACTTGTTAATCCATTCCTCAATTGATGGGCATTCCCCCACTTGCCAATTCTTTGCCAAAACAAAAAGAGCTGCTATAAATACTTCTGCACATGTAAAACCCTTTTTCCTTTTTTATGATCTGTTTGGGAAACAGACTTGGGTATAAATAATTTGGTTGTCCTTTGGACATAGATTGGTTGTCCTTTGAACAATTATTGTAAATGCTTCTCTTTTTGTCTTGGAGATTTCACTATTAATCAAAGGTTTCCTTGAAGTAACTGAATAGGTTTCTTTCAATGCTTCTTCACTTCTGCCAATCTCAAGCATTCAAGAAAACACATTGATTAGATGTTTCTGGGTTCGAGGTCCACACTTCATAATTTGACATATTTTAGAACAGAATTTGAAAGAAGAAAGGGGCACATTAGCCATCTAGTACAATCCCTTTTAGATTGATTTTTCTGGTTCTGCTCATCTCACTCAGTATCAGTTCATGCAAATCCCTCCAGGCTTCCCTGAATTCCTGTTCCTCCTGGTTTCTAATAGAACAATAGTGTTCCATGACATACATATAGCACAGTTTGTTAAGCCATTCCCCAATTGAAGGACATTTACTTGACTTCCAATTCTTTGCCACCACAAACAGGGCTGCTATGAATATTTTTGTACAGGTGATGTTTTTACCCTTTTTCATCATCTTTTCAGGGTACAGACCCAATAGTGGTATTGCTGGATCAAAGGGTATGCGCATTTTTGTTGCCCTTTGGGCATAGCTGATTATCTATTGATATCTTTTAAATATAATTTCAATTTTTCCCAAATTTTCTTACTGTCTTCAAGATCTTTCTTTGCTTACCTTGTGATATTCTTACTATGTTAATCCATGCTTAGTTTCTTTATTTCCACTCAATTTATTTTTAGTGTACCACTGTCTGAGAATTATCGCTGCCCACTAGTGAGTGGTCCAGTACAACCACTGAAATCTTCTTCCTGACCAATAGGACTTAAATGGTTTCAGTCTACTTATAATTTTCATTAAAACAGTTCCCACCCATACTAATATACAACTTGTTTAAATCAAAATAGTTTTAACTTTGCTCTTCTTTTCTTTATCTTTCTGATCTTTTTCTAGTGATTCATGGATATTCTTTCTCTTTTCTTCCTTTTTTTAGTACCACTTCTCTACTTCCCTTCAAATTTCCCCTCAATGACAATTAAAAATAAAAATTTGATCTTATTCAGGTAAGTATGTCTACACAAAACAAATTTATCTATGGCTGTATCAGAAAATGTGAGTCTCCTGTTTCTTTAGTCTATCACCTCTCTGCCAAGGTAAAGGAAGCATGATGTATCATCACTCTTTTCTGGAATTGTGATTGATCAGAATTCTTAAATATTTCAAAGCTTTTTTTTTAATTTATGGCATAGTAATCATTTTATAAATCATTCTCTTAGATTTACTTATTTCACCTTGCTTAAGTTCACATAAGATTTCTATGTGAAGATTTCTCTACTTTCATCATATACTACAAAATAAGAACACTAAATTGTTATTATACCATAATTTGTTCACCCAATGCTTAACTGATAGATAACCTGCTTTGTTTCCATAAACATTTTCATATTCAAAAAAACAAAATGTGAGTCTCTTGTTCCTCTAGTCCATCACCTCTCTGCCAAGGTAATGGAAGCATGATGTATCATCACTCTTTTCTGGAATTTTGATTGATCAGAAATGTGCATGAAGCTTCAAAGCTTTATTATGTATATCTTGGATTTTTAAATTTTAAATTAAAACTATACTCTGGGGGCAGCTAGGTGGCGCAGTGGATAGAGCACCAGGCCTAGAGTCAGGTGGACCTGAGTTCAAATTTGACTTCAGATAATTCCCCAGCTGTGTGATCTTACGCAAATCACTTAACCCTATTTCCTTAAGTAAATAAAAATTAAAAAAACAAAATAATATTCTGTTCTAATGTTCATTTTTCAAATGTTTCTTTTATGCTCTTTTTTTGAGGAGATGGCCATCATTAACATTACCCCTTTTTCCACTCATAACTAGCTACACAGTCACAAACACAAATTCCTTCCTTCTAATAAATAAGGATAATCAAGAAAAGCCATATACAAAAATCTATGTTTCATTCCCCATCTTTATTTTATCCCTCTTTGTCAAGAAATGGGAAGCATGATTCATTATTGATCTTGGAATCATGATTGTTTATTGTATTGATGAGAATTTTTAAATCTTAAAATTGTTTTCCTTTAGAATAATGTAGCCATTGTATGAATTCTTATCTTGGTTCTATTCTACTCACTTCATCCTTCTTCATTTCATACTAGTCCTCCCATCCTTCTCCAAATCCATCTTTTCATCACTTCCTAAGACATAATAACATTCCATTATATTCATACACTATCATTTGATTAGACATTTCAAAATCAATTGAAAGTTGCTTTGTTTTTCATTCTTTGCTGCAACAAAAAGTACTGCTATAAATATTTTTGTATATGTGGGTGCTTAATTTGCTTAAATGTATCATTTGCCTAAAGACAGACTTAAAAAATTGTCATGGTTTTTTTCACCTTTGTTGCTCCTAGTACTCAGTTACTTCAGAGTGTTTTAAAATTGCATTTTTCTTTCTTTTTGCTCATTTTTAATTTTGCATGTTTTTTCCTAAATTTTGCTTATAAAGTTTTATTTGGCACATTACTTTGACAATTTCTGAATATTAGAAAGGGGAGAAATGATCATTAATCCAATTAGCTTCATCAAATGCTGAACATTACAGTGTTAACCATAAAAATGTCAGACTAAAATATAATTGTTTAGTGGGGTAAAGGATAGATAGGTGAATATCACAAGGAGAAAAAAGAGGCATGCATAATATACTTTTTTTTTTGCAAGGCAATGGGGTTAAGTGACTTGCCCAAGGCCAAACAGCTAGGTAATTATTAAGTGTCTGAGGCCAGATTTGAACCCAGGTATTCCTGACTCCAAGGCTTGCGCTTTATCCACTGTGCCACCTAGCCGCCCACATAATATACTTTTAAGTATAATCTGTTTTATTTACATTTTCTTCATCACCCTTTTTAGGTCTAGACAATAAAATAATAAATCAAGCCCTGATTTGCAATGTTTGCCAATTTCTGAGGTGTAAATGCTCACACTGAAAATTTAACAATCAACTCTTGCAAGAGGGCTTGAGTTGACCTCAGGACATCTCTGCTAGGAACAACAGCAAAACATTTTAAAGGGCTAGAACAATGAGCTGAATCTAACAGCTACTACATTAAAGAAGCAGAGAACTCGGAATATGATATTCTGGAAGGCAAAAGAGCCAGGATTATAACCAAGAATAATAGCCTACTCAAAAAAAAAAAAAAAGCTAAACACAGGCATACTTTATCTTATTGTGTTTGACTTTACTGAGCTTCATAGATACTATGGGATTTTTTTTTCAAACTAAAGGTTTGTGACAACCCAGCATCAAGTAAATCTAAGTTTCTAACAGCATGTATTCACATTGTGTTGCTGCTCATTTTGGTAATTCTCACAATATTTTAAACTTTTTCATCATTATATATGTTTTGGTGAACTGTGATCAGTGATCTTTGTGTTAATATTGTAATGTTTTGGGGGAGTCATGAATCATGTTTATATGACAATAGACTTAATCTATATATGTTGTATATGGTGTAACTGAACAACCTGTTCCCTAGCTCTCTTGGTTTCCTTGGGTCTCCCTATTTTCTGAGACATGATAATATTGAAATCAGACCAATCAATAATCCTAAAATGGTCTCTAAATGTGCAAGTGAAATAAAGAGTCAATCAATGTGACAAACTTCACTGTTGTATTATTTTAAGAAATTGCCATTATCACCTCAAACTTCAGGAACCACCACAAGGCAGGACCGCCAACAAAAAAATTGTGTCTTCTTGAAGACTCAGATAGTTAGCATTTTTTAAACTTTAAATTAAGCTATGTACATTGGGGGTGGGATTTTTTGACATAGTATTATTGCATACTTATTAAACTATGGTATAGTATAAATATAACATTTATGTGTACTGGGAAATCAAAAAATTTATGTGATTCACTTTATTGAGATAATCACATTATTGTGGTAGTCTGGAACTGAGCCCACAATATCTCCAAGCTATGCCTAAGTAATCCTTCAAGAGAAAAAATAATTTAATGAAAAAGAGGACTTTCTTTTTTCCCCAATTTTTTGACATTTTTATTGAAAGTTCTGAGTTCCAAATTCTATCCTTCTTTCCCTTCCCAACTAGACAGCATTCAAAAATTTGTGGGATGCAGCCAGAGGAGTACTTATGAGAAAATGTATATCTCTTCATACTTACTTCAATAATAAGAGAGAAAGAGCAGATCAATGAATTTGGCATGAAATTAAAACTACTAGAAAAAGAACAAATTAAAAATTTCCAATTAACACCAAAATGGAAATTCTAAAAATTAAATGTGAGATTAATTAAGCTGAAAGTAAGAAAACCATTAAGCTAATAAATAAAACTAGGAGTTTATTTTGTGAAAAAAACAATAAAATGCTTATATCTTTGGTTAATTTAATTTTAAAAAGAAAAAACCTAAAGTACTACTATCAAAAATGAGAAGTGTGAATGAATTGCTAGGAGTTATTTTCCCAAAAAATGTGCCGGTAAAATTGACAATCTAAGTGAAATAGACAAATATTTACAAAAATATGAAATAACCAGATTAACCAAAAAAGAAATAGCCTATTTATCCCATCTGAGACAAAGAAATTGAACAAGCCATTAATGAGTTCCCTAAATAAAAAATCCCTAGGACCAAATGATTTACAAATAAATTCTACCAAACATTTAAGGAACAATTAGTCCCTATACTCTATAAAGTACTTGAAAAAATAGTTGAAGAGTCCTACTAAATTCCTTTTATGACACAAATATGAGAGGCAGTATGAATTCATAAAGACCTGGGGAGACTTACATGAAATAATACAAAGAAAAGTGAGTAGAACCAGGGAACATATACAAAACAGCAATATTAAAAAGATGATTAAAATTAAAAGACAGTCAATCTGATCAAGACAAAGATCCAAGACACTTCCAAAGAACCCATGATAAAATATGCTTTATATCTTTAGAGAGGAAACTGATTAACATTGAATATAGAGTGAAACATACTTTTAAAAATACTTCATTTTTATTATTTCATTTATTTTTCTTTGCAACATGGAGTGGATAACCTATAGAATGCATTCTGGATTGGATAAAAGTTGGACAAGTGAATTTAGAGCTCTATTCCCTTTCTGAAATAATTTGATTCTGTGAAAGCAGGAAAGTCTTAACTAGGTAAGAATTTGGGGGGGAAAATCTGGGGGATTTTAGTTTTCCACAGTTTTCATGTAAGTTAATATTGTAGTATGGAATCAAATAGCTAATGATATCTACATCTACACTAAAAGAGACATTGTGTTCAGAATGGATACAATTATGGAACTCAAGTTCTTTTTCTCTGATAAGACCATATATGGTGAATCATGTTAAGTTATGAATACCACATTTCAAATTGGATAACACCTAGATGAAATCAAGTACACTGATGGGACGCTTTCACAAGAGGATTGATCAAAGGACCTAGACATGTCTACTTTAGATAAACAATAATGCAGTCGTGGTATGGGAAGATGTGTCTTCTAATGTTCAAAGGACTATCAGGTTGAAAAGGCATTATATTTTTACCCGGGGAGTAGAACTATGAGTAATAAGTAGAGGGTGAAGAAAGGCAACTTTGATTCAGAATGAGGAAAAACTACTTGGCAATTAAAACTACCCACTTGTAATTCATTAAAATCAATGACCTTTTCTTAGTCCTTATCCTTCAAGTGCTTTCCATAGCATTTGAAACTGTTAGACACTTCTTTTGGATCTCTTCCCTGAGTTTTCATGACAATACTTTTTTTTTTTTTTTTTACTATTTTAGCTGTTCATTTCTTCCCTGTTTCATTATTCTTATGTAGGTTCCTCATCTATATCCCCTCCTCCCCCCAGTTCTTGGGTGTACTACTTGGTTCTGTCTTAAGTCTTTTCTTATTTTCCTTCCAAATTCTCTTTAGGCATTTCATAAGTTCTCATGGAATCAATTATCATCTCTACCCAGGTGACTCCCAAATCTACACATCTAACTCTCATCTCTCTCCAATTCACCATTCTGCATTCTTCAGTTGTCTCCTTGACATCCCTCCTCTATAACCCATTGTATCTCAAACATATACAAAACAGAACTTATTATCTTTCTCCCTAAAATGATATCTCCTCCATATTTTCCTATTCTTGAGGGTTTCACTCCCCAGATTCTTTGATTTATAATCTAGAAGTCATACTTAAATCTTCAGTCATTTACCTTTCTAATAATCAATTGCCAAGTTTTATTGAATTAACCAATTTAATATCTTTCACATCAATCTCCTGTTCTCTACTCACTCTTGAGACCTCTTGTCTGGACTATTATAATAGCCATCTATTTCCCAACTTTTTTTTCCTTGACTCCAGTCCATCCTCCACACAGTTGCATAATTGATATTCCTAATGTTTAGATTTGCCCGCTGATCTTATCTCTTCTCTGTTTAAAAAGTTTCAGTGAATATAGGTAAAACCCTAGTTCTCATCTAAGTGTAGTTGGGGAGGGGTCACTCTTTGCTGCATTTGCTTATGAAGAGTTATAGTTCCTAATTTGTGGAAAGAATTCTGAGGGAATTGGGGAAGAGGGAACCAGAGTCAATAGCAATAGGGAACCTCTTAAAAGAGAATAAGCTAAAAGTGACTGCTTTTTTCCTTTACAATTCTATCATTTTTTAATTCATTTGATGTAAAGAAAAATTTTCCCATTCTCTTGGTTTTATTTTGAGTATATCTATTTTTTTTTTGCAAGGCAAATGGGGTTAAGTAGCTGGCCCAAGGCCACACAGCGAGGTAATAGTGTCTGAAGCCGAATTTGAACTCAGGTGCTCCTGATTCCAGGACCAGTGCTCTATCCACTGTACTACCTAGCAGTCACCTAGCTACCCACTGAGTATATCTATTTTAAAAGGTATTTCTTGTAAGCAAGAGATTATAGATTTTCTTATTCAATTTGTCACTTGAAAAATTTTTGATTGTTAACCTTTTCTACCATAAACACATGGCTGTACTATGTTCCTTTAGTTATTTTAAGTCGATTCTTTTTTAAAAGGTGGCCCTCTGCCTCTTACCACTGATCCCTTCCTCATATTAGTTACCTTCTTTCCCTTTGGTATTTTGCTTATTTGTTCCTTGCTGTCTTTGGCAACTACATACATTCACCCCTTCTGCATTTTTTGTTATCTAAGGTATTTGAAAAATAAATAATCTCTTCACATCTGATTTTCTTTCTAAGAATGTTTCAAATATTTCTTTGTTATTGGATAGTCATCTTTTTTCATTTATACTTGAGTTCACATTTGGAGGATAGGTCACCTAAGGCTGCATCCTGAGTTTGATTACTCTTCAGAGGGATTCCCTCCTGTGCTTTTTGGTGGGTACAAAATAGTCTTGTGTTAGTCAAAATTTTTTTCCTTTGAATTTGTATTTTTTCCCTGGTCTGCTTGCAGAACTTGTTTCTGGCTCTGAGTTTGAAGTCTTGGCTTTTTTTTCCCCTAAAGGTGATCTAGGAATGCTTTCAATTGATAATTCATTTTCAGTGTTCAGAAGTTCTGACTAATTCTCTTTTATTATTTTTTTATTATTTTTTAAATTATGATGGTAAGGGTTTAGGGTTTTTTTTTTTTTTTTGGCCTTGTCATTCTCTTTTGGGAGATGTATGATCCTTATTTTGTTTGTACGGATTTTCTTTCAAAATCAGCATATTTGTCGAACATATTTTCTTTTAATGTTATTAGTTTTTGTTTTTCTACTTCTAGATTGCTCTTCACTTCTTTGCACTTGCATTCCCAGTATATTTTTCTCTTTTTTATTTCTTTGGTGAGATTTGTCATTGCACATTTTCAGTTTGCACCCCCCCCCAATCTACCCATTCCTCTTGTTCTGCAAGCCATAAATTCAGCTTGTAATTCTCATTTCTCTTTTAAACCTTAGCATATTGTGCTTCCTTATTCTATTCAAATTCCACAGGGTCTTTTGTGTCATCAAGTATTGGACTATTTTCCTTGGTTTTACAGAATTTATTCATCGATGACTAAAATCATTTACTAGAGATTTAGAGGTCATATTTAATTCTGCTATTAATGATTTCCTGTCTTTGAGTTTTATTTTTCCTGCAATTTTTGGTAATATCAGTCTTTTTTCACCCTGATTGTTTTCGGTTCATTTTCTGAGTCTCTTGGCTCAAATCTTTCCTTGGGGATTTGGGTTTCCTTGGGGTCTAAATCACTGACATTAGTCTATATCTCTCTGTGACTTTTTGGGAGGACCAAACTTAACCTAACTGGTTACTTGATACTTTCCCTTAGGCTTAGCAGACTATACACTGGGTTCTGCACTAATGTCCTGTCACACTCCCTCTGTTCTTTAGTTCTCTATTGTGGCACCAGTAGTTCAAAGAGCTGCTGAACTGGTGCTATGGAATTGGTTTGTTATAGCTTGTTTCTTTTCCTCGTTCTCCTGCAGAGGTCTTTGGCAAGACAGAAGGCTGCCATCAGGGCTCTGACTGTATGTCCCCAGCAAGTTTCTATAGGTTGGAGTATTACAGAAGTGGGCAGGCTATATATTCAAATTTAATCAGACTTCTACAGTATGGAGCCAGGATCTCCAAAGCACTGGAAAGAGGGGGAATACCTGCATGGTGGAGTTGGGTTTTCTTGTAAACTTGTGTGGGTTGCTAGTGCAGCCTCAATCCCAGTAAGGGATTGGAGAAGGATGCTGAATGAGCTCAGCGTAGTTATCAGTTCATAATTTTGTTTCTGTTTTTAAACTTCTTTTGAATTCTGGAGATAACTAAAATTTATTTATATTTGGTAAATGATTTCTGTTTTGGAGAGGTCTGAGAGACTCAACAGTGTAGACTTTCATTTTGTTTATCATTTATTCACTTTTAAAATGTTAAAAATTAAAACAACAGTAATATTGAAAATATTAAAATATTGAATTGAATTGAAAAATATTGAAAATATGTTGATTATAGCATAGACCTTCCTTGTGTGTCTATTTAGTCTAGTCTGAATGTTCTTCCCAATTCCATTTTTATATCATCTGGTGTCAGAAAGGGAAAGTGGTAAGACCAGAGACAGTGTCACAACCCCAATCCTTGAAATGACCTTTTGAATAGGAAAGAGTAAAATAGATTTGGACTTTCAGAACTGATATTAGTACCCTAGGAACAAGCATGAGGTGAGTATAAACTAGAAACTCCAAGAAAAAGCAATTTAAGGAAGCATAAACCTTTTCATGGTGAGAATAAGTATAGCAATGGAATCTACAAAGACATTGACCCTTGAAGTTCAGAAGAAAGCTGTCTTATGGAATTTCATTACGACTCTAAAAAGGGATATAAGGGCTTCAAATTATCAGAAGTTGGAGGATTATACTTTAGTCTATACCTGAGCCCTTGTTCCCCTGGGGGATATGGTGGGTTTTTTTTTTTTTTTTAGGTTTTTGCAAGGCAATGGGGTTAAGTGGCTTGCCCAAGGCCACACAGCTAGGTAATTATTAAGGGTCTGAGGTGGGATTTGAATTCAGGTACTCCTGACTCCAGGGCTGGTGCTCTATCCACTGCGCCACCTAGCTGCCCCGGACATGTTTTTTTTTTTAGAAAGATTTTATTTATTTTGAGTTTTACAATTTTTGCTTTAATCTTGCTTCCCCCCACCCCCCACAGAAGGCAGTCTTTTAGTCTTTATATTGTTTCCATGGTATGCATTGATCTAAGTTGAATGTAACAAGAGATAAATCATATCCTTAGGGAAGAAACATAAAGTATAAGAGATAGCAAAGTTACATAATAAGATAGCGGTTTTTTTTTAAATTAAAGGTAGTAGTCTGGTTTTTGTTCAAACTCCACAATTCTTTCTCTGGATAGATGGTATTCCCCATTGCAGACACCCCCAAACTGTCCCTGACTGTTGCACTGATGGAACGAGCAAGTCCATCAAGGTTGATCATTGCCCCCATGTTGCTGTTAGAGTGTACAATGTTTTTCTGGTTCTTCTCATCTCACTCAGTATCAGTTCATGAAAATCCTTCCAGACTTCCCTGAATTCCTATGGCTCTAATAGAACAATAGTGTTCCATCACATACATATACCACGGTTTGTTAAGCCATTTCCCAATTGAAGGACATTCACTTAATTTCCAATTCTTTGCCACCACAAACAGGAATGCTACAAGGAATATGTTTTTACAAGGTGAGAGTGTGCCCTTGATTTGGAATAATGTTTTTTTTCATTGTTGTTGTTGTTGTCCATTGTTCTCAAAAAGGACCAAAAGGACATGATGATGTTAGAGTTGATGTATCGTATGTCTGGCTGTGACTGATCATACCAATATGATTTTAGAAAGTTCTAACTTAGACACAAATAGTTCACATGACTATTTGGGAGGGAGATGTCTCTAAATTTATGCATCCCATATTTCTTTTGAGATACTGCAGTTCTGCTTTGCTCATAAGAATGCTGTGCCTTCTTTGATATAGTCACACTAGACTGGACAATCAGAGAGATTTAGACTGTGTCTTTGTATCATTTAT